>NC_134404.1:299829058-300129058 GCF_038048845.1 Mixophyes fleayi | reverse complement strand
CAGGACACAGCACCACTGGACTGAACAGGACACGGCACAGGACCCAGCAGCACTACGGAACTCAGCAGGACAGAGCACAGGACACAGCACCACTGGACTGATACTGCAGAATGTGTAAACTTTGTAATATTGCAGTACCACTGGACTTTTACTGCTGAATGTGTGAACTTGGTAATATTGCAGTACCAATGGGCTTATACTGCAGGATTGGTTGTGCAAATTTTGTGGTAATTAAAAAAAATTAAAGTAGTTTTTGGTATTTTTTTAAAAAACTTTTTTTTATTTTTTTAAACACAAGGGAATATTGGGGAAATAACTATGCCCTTAGAAGCACAGAGCACAGGACACAGCACCACTGGACTGAACAGGACACAGCACAGGACCCAGCAGCACCACTGACCTCAGAAGGACAGAGCACAGCACACAGCACCACTGGACTGATACTGCAGAACACAGCACAGCACAGCACAGCACAGCACAGCACAGCACAGAACTAAACAGCACAGCACAGAACTAAACAGCACAGCACGAGATCTACCAGGACAGAGGACCACCTAACACACCCTCCCTCTACCCTGATCAATGCCCGAGTGAAGATGGCGGCGACTAGCGGGGAATTTATAGGATCCGAGTATCGCGAGATCCGACAACGGGATTATGAGTCAGAGCCTCAGTTTCACATTTGAATTTGGCGCCAATACCCGGATCTGTCTCGGATCCGACTCGGATCCGCAACGTTCGGGTGGGCTCGGATTTCATAAATCCGAGTGCGCTCATCCCTAGTTTATAACAGGTCTTTGAGGATCCTAGCGATTTCCCTGCTGCACATCCTCGACAGAGAAGAACCACATGCTGGCTATCTAGAAGCACATCTTGGAAGAGTGGGTGTTTGCAGCACTCTAACTTCTGTTCAGAGAGATACTGAATTGCCATGTCACACAGCAGGAACATTTCAACATTGCTGTAAATGTAGATACTAACATATACTTGCATATATCATATTAAAAATGTATTAAAAATGCAGGCTGTGTCAGTATTTAAGTGTTAACTGTACATGTTTAAGGAATGATAAAGTTGATAGAAACGTAATGCAGTGTTTTAAAATATTTCTTGCCTGTAGCTAGATTAACGCATTCATGAGTCTTTCCCACAGGTCTTGTTTCTATGTACCTCCTGTCCAACCATTAGGCAAGGGGTGGATCTGCTTTGGAGTTGTGTGCCAGCAAGTTGCACAGGAAATACTATCCACATTGAAAGGAGAACGGATGCAACTAAATACTACATCATCCATGAACTACTTACAGGAACAAAATATTGAGACGATTATTATATATAATGACAATTTGTGATTTTGTATGATGTGGTCTAAAACGGTCTAACTGGCCGCAAATTGCAGACTGTATAGGCCCAAACAGATGGCTAATTCCTATTAACACCTCCTAAGGAGCCTTCAGATGTGAGTCACGATGGATGATATGACTAGATATGATGTCATTGTCTGACTGCAGTCATAGTGCATCATCTGATCTAGAGCATCTATGCTCAGGTGTTGCCAAATCTTACATGCAAAGTTTTTATGCACCAACACACAGGAATTCCTGATTATTAGAAGAAATAGAAGACCCTAGATTTCCTTTTGTTTTTGCACCTTTGCCTACATGATATGAAGTACTACTCGATTATTAAAGTTACAAAAGGAGATTTGTTCTAGAGCAGTAACAATGTAACAGGAAATTCCAGGTCACCGTGTTATTTGTAGGGCGATGGAGTTGGGAAGGAAGCACTTAATATTAGGCCACGGAACTTAGGTGCCATATCTGGCAGAGCAGAGTTTAGAAGACTTCAGGGAAACTGCTGTGATGTGATAAGCCACCATTGCAGCTATTCTGAGGAATAAACAGTGCCAGTTATCTTCAGTGCAGGTCCAGGTGACATACAACTTCCAGCAAGGAACATTTCTCAGTTCTAGAACACATCTGTCACCCTGTAAGGTCACTATGGATTATACTACTGGATGGCAGTCCAAGAAGCTGTAGCAAAGAGCTGAATCCAGTGTCTGGCTGCTCCAGCCACCTACAATTGATTACAACGGAGTAATACCCCATTCATACTGCACCAAAATCCCAGGTTTTTGCCGGGGCAAGCCCAGACGACCCGGGTCGAGGTGCAGTATGATTGGTCCCAGATCTAACTCCCGGGTCATCAGCCCCAGGAATTAGACCTGGGTCTTTTGGTGGTGTAATTCCAGGGTCTGCCCCGGGAAGCCTGCACTATGAATGGTGTGACCCGGGTTTTTCAACCCGAATCTCACCAGACACAATGTTAAAGTAAAAAAAAACACATCACAAAAGGAGCCAATCAGATCTCCTCTTGTGATGTTGCCGTGGAGACACCGGGCAGACCCGTGTTCAGTATGAACGCAATCTACCCGGGAATTTGACTACGGAGGAGCCTCTGCTCCCCTCTGTCCCCCAACAATATCCCGGGTTCATATATCCAGGATATTGCCCGGGCAGCAGTATGAAAGCAGTATAAGGGACATATCAATAGGAGGGAATGGAGAGAGCAGACAATGAATACTGAAGGTGAGAGTGAAACTCCAGCTCAGTATGTATATATTGAATACGTCGTAGGGCTTGTATTCACGGGTGCTCTTACATACTATGGTTATGTAAGTTACAATAATATCTGCAGTTTTACTAAATGCCGCAAAGAGGAAAAATAGAACAAAACTTATCATCCATTATTTCAGAGTAATAAATCATGACTCACTAGCCAATGCCAGAACTGGCCATATTTGATCAGGAAAGTACCACAAATGTGCAAACCCCGCCCGTTCTGTCTACTGAAAATCTTGACACACTTGTGAAAATCTGGACTATGCTGTGTTCCTGGTCTATCTGGCATATACTAAAACTATTGTAAGTGGTTTTAATATTTTTACCTTTATTCAAGCTTCCTCGTACCAGGCGATTGTAAAAACCCATGTGAGTACCGGTACCTTAAATATGGATTTGCTAATGTTACCCGTTCCCAACAGACTAAGTTGCACTTTGTGTGTTGATAAATAACTCCCTACATGAGATGTGCCAACAAGAATACTTGTGTTCAGAAGAAGGAATGGAGACAAAGATCATCACAGCAAACATCTAATGAAGCATAGAAAGAGTCTTGACGCGTTTACGAGTACAGTATAGCAGTCACACATAGCGTATACTTTGGGGAATGTGAAATAAAAACATCTACTATACTGCAAAGAAAAAGTGTTTTGTGGTCCAATGTTACACAGGGAGTGGTCAATTTCTTAGAACATTTAGTTCCAGGTTTATAACACTGCATGAATAGAATACAGTCTATGTTGTGGGTATAACATTTTTTACAAGAATCTTACTTTTTAATTTATCATGGCCATCAGCTACAGCTGTTATAACGGAGTTTTATTTTCTCCAATCATGATCATCATTTATTTATATAGCGCCACTAATTTCGCAGCGCTGTACAGAGAACTCATTCACATCAGTCCCTGCCCCATTGGAGCTTACAGTCTAAATTCCCTAACACAGACACACAAACAGACAGACTAGGGTCAATTTGATAGCAGCCAATTAACCTACCAGTATGTGGGAGGAAACCGGAGCACCCGGAGGAAACCCACGCAAACACGGGGAGAACATACAAATTCCACACAGATAAGGCCATGGTCGGGAATCGAACTCATGACCCCAGTGCTGTGAGGCAGAAATGCTAACAACTAAGCCACTGTGCTGCTCAAAGGCAAATAAATTTGATCTGATTGGCCAATTTGACCATGTTTTATTTAGCCTGATTAACCAGATAGCTAAACACTGATCTGTCAGGGTGTAAAATCTGTTTGGCTGATGACTCCCATCGATGATGTAAAATATTTGGCTGAGGTGATCAGAGATGCAGAGGCTCAATGCACAGTATGATATGTGTGCTTGGCACAGTAGCTGAACACCTAGATCTATTCAATGTATCCATCTTACTGTATGTGGCCAACTTTACTTTTCACTGGGTCGCAGCAATAGGTACATGCTTTATCTTTACCTAACTTATAGGACCTGAGTCATTAAGGCAAAAAAGGACTAAATGTTCTCTGGGACAAACCATGTTACAATGCAAGGCCACTATCACATACTGAGCTCCATTCAGAGGGCTACAATACAAATAACAGCCCATTCCAATACTAATCACTGCCACCGGCTCTGCACAATCAAGAGAAAGCTCTGGGGATTGTCATTAGCAACCGGAAGACAGCACTCTACAATTGGCTATTAGCACCAGACACTGTACATTGGATTCCACATGAGTATAAAAGAAGGTGACGGTTAAAATTGACCAGGGCTTTGGAGCCCAAGATAGCCGAGGACCCAAACAATTGCCTCTCTCTGCTCTCTCAAAATGTCTTACTCCCTGGGCCAATATTTGCTAGCCAGCCCCTGTCTATAAGAATCTATCTAGACACTGTCAGGGTATTTTTGAACAATGTATTTTACCTTTATAGTTACTACATGAAAATTGAGGGTTTAGTGGTCCTTTATATATTGCTACAAATACATAAAAAAATAAACATTAATTGAAGGGGGTTTCCACTATAAATAATCCCTGTACTAAATTTCCTTCCTTAACAATAATAGTACTTTGGTGGTGGGTTCCTTTTCTTGGCTCTATTTATCAGGGCCCTGGCTCTCGCATATAGCTGGGACTCACTCTAGAACGCTTTTACTTAAAGACGCTGGGTTTTTTTGCCTTGCTACAGAAAGAGATCCTGATAAATGCAGTGAATAGTAGAGGTTCCAGGGGAGGGAACCACAGCAAAGTATTATTACTTGTAAGGGAAATAATTTATTTAAAGTTTAAACCACCTTTAAAATCACACCACTGTCAGTAATATTTCTGTAATGTGATTATAGAATCTAATATACTAATGTAATAAGGTTTCAACCTTACAGTTTAGAAGCTTCATTTGCCATCTTAAGCTATGATTATTAAAAAAAATTGATAGCAAAATTGATAGCAAAAAAAGTATTTTGCCAAAAAAGGTCCAATAAATATAAAAGTGGTAAGAAGTTCTCATGCAAGCTCGCATTGTGTTGGCAGATAGGTATGAAAACACACATTGTACACAAACACACACTGTACACAAACACACTTCACAATTAGGTTAATCAAGATGTTTGGAAAAGAATGACTGTGTGTGCCCATGGGATATTCTGAATATAAAGTCTTTGTAGATATAACAGTGGAGCCTTGTTCTGCTGATTACCAGTGTTTGGTTATGGCCATGCACAAAAAATCATAATCACTTGGCTCACATAATTTGGCTGTACCTCACCTATCACCCGTACATGTGAAGATTAAATGAAGGAAACAAAATAAATATGTAACAAAGTATTCTAATGAAATCTTGAGTAAAATAACAAGCTTGTTTTAAAATTTTTATTTTACTATAGAATATCAATAAAATGCTATGATAATGCTTTCACGTGTTGTTGGGAAGCTTTTAAGAGACTCCTTACTATTTACGTTCATTAACCAATTATACAGCACCCCCCCCCCCCCCCTCTAGAAGTTAGCCAGTTAAATATTATTTATTTCTAAATGATTCCCCCCCCAGGCTCTTTGTGGGTATTTCTCATGATTAAGTTGTGTTCCAGGTCTCCATAATCTGTGAGGCTGCAGAGTAAAGTGACCCAAGTCAGTACCACTGTTATTTCTCACAAGGTGCCGTATAGCTATACCAGGCGGCTCATTATAGCAGGGTAAGGCTGGAGGGCACTTTACAAAGGACGTTTTTACTGTCAAACTACAGGGAGTTACTTTATTTAAGAGACACCAGATAAGCAAAAAAGGTCTGTGCAAGATCACCAGCAATACAATTATTTTAATGACTAAAACAAAATATTATATTGTAATGAATGCATTCAAATCCTCTATTACCCTTGGAGCTGCATCCTTTTTTATACTCTTAACTCCTCATCCTTATCCATGTATCTAGACTGCAGAGAGTGAGCCAACATTGTCAATTTACCTGCCAAACGTATACAGCTGTGCTAAATCTTGATATATATATATGGGGTCAGGAGTTTGATTCTGGACCAGGTCCTTATGTGTGTGGAGTTTGTATGTTCTCTCTATGTTTGCGTGGGTTTCCTCCAAGTGCTCCGGTTTCCTCCCACAGTCCAAAAACATACTGGTAGGTTAATCGGCTTCTGACAAAATGAACATAGTATGTGTATGTGTGGTAGGGAATTTAGAGAGAGAGAAGGAGAATAAACCTGACGCGTTTTGTCAGAAGCCAGACTTTATACAACTATCCTTACAATTAACCAAACAACTAAATAAAAGTACATAAACAAGAGCTAATATGGATAAAGGGTTAATGTGGTAACAGGGAATTAAAATAAATTCCGTATTTTTGTAATTTCACATTGTTAATACTAGCATGCTCATTTCTCTTTCTACAGCAGCTAAAATCCCAATGAGGGCAGAGACAGGAGGGCATTCTATAGAGATCGTTAGCTTGTGACATCTTACCACTTTGTCTGCTAATACCGTGTCTTGTTTTATTACGGTGTTTGTCCAAAATTGTAAAGTACTCTGGAGCATGCTGCCTTGTATAGCTAACATGTTAATAATAAATAATGGTAACAGTTTGTTTCTGTAAACAAACGTTTACTGTGAAAACAGCAATCATATGACCAGAAACCACATCAATTGGCTCCCTGCTGTTGCATCGTGACCGTAGACTATCAAAGACAGTCTGTCATGGAGCTCTGACCAGCCGCACCCCATTGTAATGGCCCCAAATCCCTGCTGCCATCTATATTAAAGCACAGTCATGCCCAACATATACCTACAGTGTGTAGGTGCAAAGGGATTGAAGGCAAATCTAGTTTTTAAAGGCACACACTGACCGGAGCACTGACACTTCCCTGGTCTCTGGTGTCCCGCTCGTCTTCATGACGACCGGGACGTGACTTCCGGCCTCTTCGTCCCGGTAGCCTAATGCTTGTTACTCCCTGCCACCGCACCCGTCAAACAGCCGGGCGCGCGCGCGCAGGGCTGTTTAGTATCAGTCTTTTAGGCTGATTCCCCATGTATTGCAGCCACCTGGCTGAATATTATGAGCTGGGCACCTTGTGTCCTCATTGGCCACTAGCACTCCTATTCAATTAGACTACTCCCGGGGATACTTTCAGGGCTTTGCCCTGATTGGCTCTTAGTACTATTTAAGGCAGTGAGGACTGAGCCTCACTTCCGGTTATAGCGTTGTGTTCCAGTCTGCTACCTGCTTCTATGCTGTGTTGGTATTTAACCTTGGATTGCTTTCCCGTGTATGACCCCTGCCTGTTCCTGGACTCTGAACCTTTGCCTGTGACCCTGATCTTCTGCCTGCACCCAGACTCTGAACCTTTGCCTGTGACCCTGATCTTCTGCCTATACCCAGACTCTGAACCTTTGCCTGTGGCCCTGACCCAGCTTGTACCAGATTTCTTCACCTGCGCTCTGTTAGGCCAGTCAGACACTATCATCTCTGTATAGTCCGCAAATCTCTGGCCTATCCCTACTCCGTGTATTACCTTCTGTACCTGAGCACTACTATGTGACCATAAACTTGTACTACACTGAGTGCAAGTCCTGGGGGCATCCGAGTACCTGTGAGCATAACCAATCACTACGGGAAAGGCGGCTGCTATAGGTGAAGACCTCTTCTGCTAAGTTCTACAAGTTTATGCTGCACTGGTTGCTATAACACACACACGTGGCCATTGGTAAACATTTTGCAGAGGAGCAAAAGTTCATGTGAAGACGGGCTGTGGAAACAAAGAGCAATACAACTCCAATGCATTAAGAAATTAAAAAAATAAATACATTGAAATACTCTATGTAAAAAGAAAAACCAAAACTAATTAAACAGACATACTGTTGAAATGTTTCTACATCCTCAACAATGGATGTACTTAAGAGATTTCAGTTCAAATATAAATGTGAACAATAAATGCATGCATTAGCACTCTTCATGTGGGTAGCTCCCATGGATAAATACAGCATTACATATTTTCAAAGTAACAGTGTTAATACCATGAAATTGGAATTTACAGATTTTTCCCTCAAGCAATAATAGAGCTTCTCAACATAATGTACTTGAGAAATGTCATTCATTTAAGTAGACATGTTTGAAGAACATTTATGTAAATGGTTGCAGAAAACATTATGCTGCTAGAATTAATACTACTCAAAGGTTAGTGCATTAGTCTCCCGTCTGAGTAGCAAAGAGAAAACAAACCAATATGCAGCCAACAAACCTTCATCTTTCCAGCAGGCTTTTATCTTAAGTGGAATTTCATCAAACTACATTATGAATTACAATTCACCTCATGATTTTTTATCCTTTAAACACAAACATAGTTTTGATAATTATATTTCATGTAGTATAGATGGGATAATACCCCCAACATTAAAAGGATATTAGAAGTTACCACGGGTTTTTATACAGGTCACGGAAGTCTGAAGGTAATCTGATGACCTGATTCACAGCAAGAAGTGGGTGGGGTTATCACATCATGTGCCACCCACTTCCGTAAACACAAAGCGGCAGGGTTGTGATGACGATAGAGGAGTCAAAGTGTGATTCTACACCTTGGAAGTGGCCCTTGTTCTATCTTGTTTATTTTAATATTATTTATATATGATACACACACACGCTACATGGCCAAAAGTATGGGGATACCCCTTCTAGTTAGTGTGTTTGGCCATTTCAGCCACACCCATTGCTAACGGGTGCATAAAATTAAACATACAGCCGTGTAATCTTGGCAGTCAGACATTAGCAGTAGTGACTTTTAATGCTACACTGTCATATCATGCCACATTTCCAACAAGTCAGATCGTTAAATTACTGCTAGAGCTGCCCCAGTCAACTGTAATGAACGCGTAGGCCTTACAAGCTCACAGAATGGACAGCTATTTGCTCAAGCACTTAGCCAGTATAAATCATCTGTTCTCAGTTGAAACACTCACTAAAGAATGACAAAATGCTTCTGGAAGCAACATCAGCACAAGAACTGTTTGTTGGGGGTTCTATGGATTGGGTCTCTATGGCCGAGCATCCTCACACAAGCGTCAGATTACCATGCACAATGTCAATTGGAGAGGTGTAAAGCACACCAGCATTTAACTCTGGAGCAGTGGACGACAAATCACATTTCACCATCTTTCTGATGAATCTGGGTTTTGGTGGATGCCAGGAGAACTCTTCCCACCCAAATACATAATGCAACTGTAAAGTTGGTGAAGGAGGATTAATGGTCTGGGGCTGTTTCTCATGGTTTGGTTTGAGCCCTTAGTTCCAGTGTAAGGAAATCTTCTACAGCATACAGTGACATTCTAGAGAATTTTGTGGTTCCAATTTTGTGAAAACAGTTTGGGGAAGGCTCTTTCCAATTTCAGCATGACAATGCCCCCGGGTACAAAGCGTGGTCTATCAAAAAATAGTTTCCTGAGTTTGGTGTGGAAGAACTTGACTGGTCTACCTAGAGCACTGATCTTAACCACTTTAAAACACCTTTGGGTTGAACTGGATTGTCTACTGCGAGCCTGGATTTATAATCCAATATCAACGGCCAACCTCATGAATACTCTTGTGGCTGAATCTATGCAAATCCCCACAACCATGTTTAAAAATCTAGAAGAGTGGAGGCGGTTATAACGGCTAAAGGGGGACCCAACTCCATATTAATGAACATGGTTTTGGAATATGTTGAACAAGCACATATGCATAAGATTTTCAGGCGTCCACATACTTTTTGACACCTAGTGTGTACATTTAAATTTACATTTTATTGGTGTGAAACACGCCGACAGCACATGACTGAGTGCTATGAGGCACTCAACTGAAAATATTCTAATAATTAAATAAACAGAATAATTTTGAGAAGGTTCAAAAAACAAACTAAAACATAGCTATTTTGTTTATTTTCAATGAGTATACAGTTCAGATATAAAGAACATTCCATTTCTTTACACTGCTCTTAAGAGTTATCATGTTTCCTATAGATTCTAACGATACATACATTCAGGATACAGACACACTGATTGGGAATCACTGCCGAAAGTTACATCCAGACATGTTTCTCTGGGGGTATTTATGATGCACAAGAAAATATTCAATAATTTTTTAATGCTGTTACAAATACCCAATTGTTCCTAGTTGCGGCTAAACGCCTAAGACAAACATTCATGTGGACACAGGTAATGGGAGAAAATGAAGTTACTGAAGTGGCCATTGAGACTTGTGTATGCTCCTAAGTAAGAATTAATGACGACTACATAATTGTTATGTTTATATGGCATATTTTTTAGCATTATGTACATATTTAGTGTATTACATATATATAAAAAGGGCGAGTTTAATAATAGTTCAGTTTATCTTCCAGGAAGAATTATGTTTGCTGTTTATGCCTGTTCTTGTATACGCCAATTCCTCTTTCTGGTATTTTTCAAATTTTCTTTTCTTTCATGAAATCAAAATAGACTTATTGACGTTTTCCCAACACAAAACACTAATGTCCGATTAAAAAACAAAAAACAATGCTTTAAAAAAGTCTTTAATATTACAACTAAAAATCAGTTGTTAGTTGACTACATAAATAATCCTACCTCCTATTTTAAAACTAGGTGTAAGCACATTTAGCTGCAATATTTTGGTATGTCTTGACCAGCTTTGCACATTTAAACAATAAGGGGTATATTTACTCAACCTTCTAAAAAGAAAAGTGGAGATGTTGTCCATAGCAACCAATCACATTCTAGCTATCATATCTAGTACATTCTAGAAAATTATAACTAGAATCTGATTGGTTGCTATGAGCAACACCTTCTCTTTTTAGAAAGGTTTAAAGCTACCCCTAAATCTTTCACCCATTCTTCTTTGAAATAGAGTTTGAGTTCCTAGGTTGGATGGCGACTGTTGATGAACAGCAATTTTGAAATCATTCCAAAGATTGTGATTAAGATCTAAGCTTTCACTGGGCCACTATACAAGGACATTACTTTTTATTACATTTAAGCTGTTCCTAGGTGGCTTTTGCTGTATTATTTCAGTCATTGTCAAAAAGTTAAGTCTTGCTGTTATCAGACCATAGAATTTTCCTTCACTTGGAATTCAAGTCTCCAACATGCTTCCTTTGCAAATACTAGGTGATATTTCACGTAAGGTTTCTGCAACAATGGATTTGTTTTTGTCCCCCTCTCACTAAGAGGATTTGTGAGACTATTGTACTATGAACAGCTTCTCCCACCTCTGCCGTAGAAGACTGTGGCTATGTCAGAGTTACCACAAACCTCTTGGTGGCCACCTTAACAAGAGCACTTCTTACACGGAAGATCAGCATTGGAGGTTGGTCTGTTGTAGACACAGCTGTGCCATATTTTTTCTATTTCTTTTAATGGACTGGACAGCGCTTTGGCTGGATATTAAATGTCTGAAATCTTCTTATATCCTTCCCCTGATTGGTGCTTTAATTGTACACAGGCGAAACCCAACCAATTAAGTGACCTCTGAAGGCAAAAGACTGCACCAGGGGGGTGAATACTTGAACAATAAATAACCTGCTTATATTTGTAATTAATTAACAAAAAGCTTTAGGGTATTTATTTATCTGAAATAAAATATTTTCGTATGATAATAATTCACAAATAAATTAATTTGGACTCCAAGATGTAAAAAAATAAAATGTAAAAAACACCAAAAGGTGATTTTTTTTATATTGCCGCTGGATAGATGAGATTGTTTATAATATACTGTAAGGTTGGATCCGCTGTACTTGGCAAAGGGATGACTTTGCAGAGATATAGACTTCAATCTGCTAATGTACAAGAGAAGAGCTTTTCAGAGATCATCTCAATATTTGCAATCTACTGAAAGCTCACATGCTGCCATACGAGCTAAACACAATTATAACATCTCACTGACGAGACGTAATCTGCTGATAGATTGTCAGATCCAGTCAAGCAGGAAGATAGCAAAAACTGAAGGCTGATATTGTCTAATCTGGAAACTACAACATCTGTCCGACAATCATACAATATACCATTATTAATATTTTTATACAGCAAAGTGACCTATTTTCATTGTCTGAGAAATAGAGACAAGAAAATAAATCAAAATCCAAAGGTTTAAGAAAACTATTACGAGATGGCTGTTTCCTAGGGCAGTGACCTGTGTGTCATATTGATGTGCTGGTTCTGTCACAAGAATTGAGGTATGATGGTTAAAATGTCTTAAAGGGAAACAATGGGGATGATGTGTGAAATGTATTTTAATAGACAAAAACAAATAGATAGTGTTCCCCTTCGTTTCTCATATTTTTTCATGATTTAACGATTATTTATCACAATATTTTAACAAACATGTCAGGAAAAAAATGTGTCACAAGATGAAATATGTTGGAACCTTGGGGTCTTAGTCATAGGGAGAGCAAAGCAATAAAAGGGAGTAACTTTGCACCTTGGGAAAACCATGTTGCATTGGAGGGGGAGGTAAATAGAAAATGTGGGGGCATATTTCTAGTTGGAGTAGGACATGTCCTACATAAACTTTAAATTTCAGTGTAAAAATAAAACTATCAAGTGTGTGCTACATGAAAAAGCAGGGAGTATTTTCCTAAAATAATGTAAAATAATAAACTAGGTTGTACTCCTTGCATTGTAACATGGTTTGTCCAGGATCACATTTTTTTTTTTTTTTTTTTTGCTTTGCTCTGCTTAATGACTCAGGCCCGAGAAGTAAAAATACAAGGCAAAGATGGGCCTGATCCACCAGATTTAGGGGCAGATTCAATTTCCTGTGTCGTTCTTTAGAATACGGGACACGCATTATTACCATTGGTACGGGTACGGCAATTATAACACCGATTTTTGCTCATGACTCACAGGGCTGCGAGCAAAAATCAGCATTGAAATTAACGCACTAATGGTAAAAAAAAGCGCATCTATTACCGTAGTAACAGTAGTGCGGGAATTAAATCTGCCCCATTGAGTGGCAGAATGGGGATGGGAAGAAGTTCTGCAATATTTACTACTCATGGTTGGTAGCTAGTGCTATCGATTGGATATCGACATTTAGAAACCCTCTCTATTGTCACTTACAAAGAAAACCAACCCCTTCCATCTGTGAGAACACGGTCTTAAACAGATGTGCAGAAAAGGTGCAGCCATCTCTGTTAAATTGGAACACTGGAAGGAGTTCAAAATGTTAAAGGTTTTAAAAAAAAAAAAAAATACACTTTTTAATTTTATATAAAACATGTAAATCTATATTTTGGTAGGCAAGGTGGCAGCGATTACCAGCTAATAATGTGACTGGCATGCTTGGCTTTCCGGCCCAGTGCAGAAGAATGGCCTGCTCTTCCGACCTACCCAGAATTCAGAGGTCTCCCAGCCATTCCGGTAGAGTGGACATGTATGGATTTTAACAAGTCAGTCTTCCATTGCTACCAAACTCATAGTGGCAAAAACTAGGTCTCCCATGGACAAAAGCCCACTGATGGTTTAGCTTAATGGAAGATGTAGTAGTTCAATAACATTTGGCGTGCCAAAGATTGATAGCTCTAATAGCAATCTATTCTTTTTTTATTTTGGGATCAAAATGGATTTATTTGGCGATTCTTACTACTGAAGATTACAAAAAATACATTGTTTCAAATAAAATAAAAAAGCAAAAAAAAAAAAGCTGTTAATTAAATACAAATAAAAAAAATGTAACATAAAAGTATTAATCTTCTTTGTCTGAACATTCAAAGGAGGCATGATTATTTACTGCTGTGAGTCTATTTGGGTAAGTCACTATCAGTTTTATGCACCTTGACACTATAATTGTTACCCATTTTTCTTTGCCATATTGCTTGAGGTCCATGAGCTTGGATTTGGAAAATTTGTGAACAGAAATTTCTGAATTATTCCACAGATTCCCTATAGGGCCAAGGGGAGAGCTTTGTCTGGTCAGCCCAGGACATTGCATATTTTGCATTTAAGCTACTCCAATGTGGATTCTGCTGTGTCACTGTCCTGCTGGAATAAAAATCTTCTCATACGCCCTAGGTCCCTTGGAAAGCAGATTTTCCTCCAATATTTGTCCAAGCCTCGCTCCATCCATTTCCCTGTATTTTGACAAGTTTTCCAATCCATGAAAAAGAGAAGCAGCCACACCCAACACCATGCTTTGTGTCAGTGCACCAAACACAGCGTCTAGCATTGAGGCCAAAAAGGTCTCATCAGGACACAGGACCATTCTGTGTCCTGATGAGCTTGGTATATGGGTCTTCCATACACTTTCTGGGCAACTCTAGGCTAAAGTTTATGTAAGTTTTCTTCAAGAAAGGTTTTCTATTGGCCACTCTTCCCTACAGCCCAGGTTTGTGAAGTGCCACACACAGGTTTGTGTTGTCCCACACAGTTTATCCAATCTCTGTTATGGAAGATAAGCACCTGGTGAAAGGGCCATGGCTCCCAACATGTAGTGCTTGGAAAAATAACTGATATAGTAAACTGTTCACACCTATATGGACTAAATACACTAAGTTTTGAATTTATACCGTGTCCCTGTGTTTAGCTACTGATTATTTTTGCATTTGTTTTAAGGGTTCCTTGGAGGTGATCATTTCATTTGCTAACGCCTGAAACAAGGAATGTGAGTTCACGGTCACAATGGAGTGCATCATTGTTCACTCTATCAGAGTTGCCATAGGCCTCCTTGGTGGCCTCACTAACAAGTGTCCCTCTAGGGATGCTCAGTTTAGGAGGACTAAACAAATTCATACGTGTGCCATAAATCTTCAGTTTCTTTCTCATGGAATTGACAGTGCTGTGGGTTTATTAAAACTCTTTGAAATCTTCTATTCTTTCTCCAATTGTTATTTTTCAAAATCTGTTTCTTGGATTTGTTTTGATCTTTATCAATTCACGGCTGCTTTTTTTTTTTTTCTCTAACTAGAAAAAAGCTTTTTAATTATACATTAGAATGTATCCACCCGGCAATTTGGATTCCATAATGTAATAAAACAAAATGTAACAAAATACAAAAAAGGTATTGTATATTTTATAGCAGCTGTATATGATAGTTACCAGGTCTGTGACTGATTTTTATGTTGTATGTGTCTCTTAGTGATATCTATACCATCTATAAAAAGACAACCGTTAACCTATTTTCAATGCAGGAACTATACATAATTTATGTGACTGCCTTAAAAATTGTACATGTACAGCATGATAGAAGTCTCTGCCCTCCTTTACGTACATTAGTATTTTTCTTACCAGTGCAGCAGTCCTATTCATAGGCTGAATGCCATCATGTACATTTTTTAATTAAATAGGTACTTAGTTTGTACAAAACGCTGATGTGTGTAATCTGTCATTATTCCATCAATGTTCAAAAACCTGCAATCCCTTTAGTAGAACACATTGCAGTTAACTGTTTAACCCCCACATCTGTCACTCATTGCTTCATCTGGAAGTACCATGTTCTAAATCCAAGACGTTCCTAAAATTGGAGTCAAATACAAATGCATTATCCTGGAGACTAAGTAATAGAAAAAATAAAGCGTGAATTATTTTTAAACATGGGTAAGTGTTTACTAGCCATTTTATTTGTATACTGTACAGTTCTTTTTCCATGCAGCTTATGTCTCTCTCGTTTTTACTTGAACATAAAAATGCAAAAAAGTCTCAGTTGCACACATTTGCAAGTGTATGTTAAGCCACCCGCCACTCCACGGCGCTTTTGCTAATAGGGTGGTCCTAACTCTAAATAGTGAGAGTCCCATATATTTGATTACTATTCATAAGTTATACAAAAAAAGTCACAGAGTACAACAATATCACAAACAAGTCCAGCTAGGAACCAGGTTTAGAGGCAATACACTGACAGGCCAAGCAGGATTACAACATTTCTATGTAATAATCATGCAAAATTCCATTCCAAAATATAAACAAAGATACCTTTCAAACAGAAAAAGAAATAAAAACATACAGAAATGTCTTCCAATGTGTTATTCATTTCAGGAATGGGTCCAATGTGCTAGTTATATACTAAACACAATAATATATCAGAGCTGTTTCAGGAATTATTTTGAAATCTTGTATGGGAAAATGAAGGCAGAATTGTTAGTTGCAGTAATTCAGACTTCAAGAGGCATGACACTCTGAAACGTAAGTGTATACATTTACTATTGAATCACAGGGACACTTTCTTGAACCCTGATGGCTTGCTTATATCTTCCAAGTGAAATCGCTATTGTTTTCAAGCTAGCAATAAAGGCCCACTTAGGCTTGGTGTCCACTAGCTGATACAGTGTAACTTAAAGGCCTATTCTGAGTCTGAATATTACGACTTCAATTTTCCCACTCACACACCTTGATTTAAGCAGCAAAATTGAGAAATACATACCTATTCCTTTCATCTGGTGCAGTGGTTAGCATTGCTGCCTCACATCGCTGGTGCTATGAGTTAGATTCCAACCCGGGTCCTATGTGGAGTTTGTATGTTCTACCCATTCTCTGCACTTCTTTTCTAACTGCACTGCACATGGCAATTAGGTATTTATTTTATTTCCCTCAGTTTCCTGTCTTTTACTCTTAAACCCCAATGTTTACCAAATTGCTTTTCTTACTCTCCGTTCACGGTATTATCTTTAGAACTACACCCTCCTTCACCCCTCCTGCAACCAGAGCCAGATTTACACCTCATGGGGCCCTAGGCAAGATATCGGTTTGGGGGCCCCCCTTCACACACACACAGTGGCCCCTCACACACACAGTGGCCCCTCACACACACACATAATACACACACACAGTGGCCCCTCACACACACACGCATAATACACACACACAGTGGCCCCTCACACACACGCATAATACACACAAACAGTGGCCCCTCACACACACATAATACACACACACAGTGGCCCCTCACACACACATAATACACACACACACACAGTGGCCCCTCACACACACATAATACACACACACACACACAGTGGCCCCTCACACACATATAATACACACACACACAGTGGCCCCTCACACACACATAACATACACACTAGCAATATATTACACCCCCATCTCCCTCCCAACTTACCTTTTTGCATCCACGAGCTGTGCACTCTTCCCTCTCTTCACACATGGGACGGCACCTGTCATGAGGTGCATGTCCCATGCAGAGCTGGATTAAGGCTCTGGCGGGCCCAGGGCACTTTAGACAGGGGGGCCCCTAAGGTGTACTATGGCTATAATTTTAGACATATACACAGACAATACAGTGTGCACTACTGTTAGGTGCACACAGCTCTGCCTTCACCAGTAGTACAGTGTAAAGCGGGACATACCTCCCAACTGTCCTTGTAGTTGGACCAAATCCTGACTGAGCGAGACAGTCACCCAAATTCAGGACTGGCCCACCAGATTCAGGACAGATGGCAGACTGTCCTGCTCTCTCCTACCTGTTCTTGTCACTTTGATCACCTGTGGCTGCTGGTGTCTTAAACTCAGCTGTTGCTTGTGTTGATCCTGCAATGTTCGTGTAAATCTAAAACAGACCTGGCATTAAATCAATGCACCCACATTTAATACGTAAGCCGGCCTTCCTCCCTGCAAATAGGCCTGAATATAAAATTAAATAAAATTAATAGTATACAAGTTTAATAATAGAACTGTTTCTCCCAACAAGCCCTGACACGTGTTTTAGGGTTTTCTTGCCTTAAAAATGTGAAAACAAATGTAATTATTTCAATGTGTTTTTTTTTTAAACTTTATTATGTTTTGTGTATGAAGCATACTTGCCAACTCTCCCTGAATGTCAGGGAGACTCCCTGAAATAGGGGTTATCTCCCTCACTCCCTGAAGAGTCTGGCATTCTCCCTGATGCTGAGCCAGTACAAGACGTGGTTGGCTTCGCCATCTGTGGCATAATGACACAGTTCAGAAATTGTGTCCTATGTCCATGTATTGATGTCTATGAAGGTGGCCATTTTCATGGAGACCAAGATTTAATCAAAGACTGACAGGTAAGACAACATGACTTCAGTAATGGAGGCAGAAATGTAAAAAGCACTTCAGTCTCTAGAAATTCATTAGCTGCTTTTCTTTAATGCATAGTTGCCGTGCTCTCCCGGAATATCCGGGAGGCTCCCGCATTTCTGGGAGACCTCCTGAAACAGCAGGGCAACCTCCCGGTTCTCACCGATGCAATAGAAAATTTGGGGAGGTGGGACTTAATGACACAAATATTGTGTCATCATGATGTAATTCGTCAAGCCCCTCCCCTGCACGCCCACCTTCCTCGGGATCTCCCTGAAGCCAAGGAGGAAAAGTTGGCAAGTATGGTATGAAGTGGAACTGGAAGCTCCACCACTTGAATAGTGGTGGGCTGGATCATAAATAGGCCCTTTTTGTCATAACCATCAAAAGATTTGACCACTCCTCCCTCCTCCACGGACCCTGTTTCACAGTGTTTGGGGTTCATCAGTGTAGGATAACCGCTTATTGCTCAGCATGTAAAGCACTTACATAGACATCCTCACTGAAACCATGATAAAGTTTTTGCTACTTATTAATGGCAACAGGAAAATAAGCAACTCTATAGCAGGTGTAATGCCATTTACATGGAAGCTCATTGAATCAATGTTTTACACAGTGGGAATGTAGAGCATGACCAAGGCAAATGCTGTAACAGAATGTTCATTAAAGGGTGGAACAATATCCAGTGTATCAGTGAGGCTTGATTAGTAGCATAATAGTACCTTTGAATATTGAACCCTGAAGTAACACAAGTAATCATCATACTGCTAGTATAATGCTATAATTGGAGATAGACATAAAGAATGACATCTGCACTCGGGCCCTACAAGTAAACTTGTAATTGAGCAGTATAATGACAGCAAAAATCCACAAGGATCTTCTAGTTAATTAAAATGTGGCTTCAAGCTCCTATCAACTTTGCCCTTCAATTTCATATATTGTGGCAAGAGCCCGCTACTGCAGAAGCACACGCGTACAACTTCTTCCTTTTTATGGTTCTTTATTGTCAGGATGGTAATAATGTTTTGACACCGTATACTTGCACAGCAATTATGGAGACCCTCAATGCTTACTATACATAGTCCAGCTCTCTGTCCAGATCAGCCAGCTAGCCCAGCGTTGATCTCCCTGAACAATGAAACAAGCAGGGTTTTATACCTGACACTCCTCCCACAGGCCTAGCTTGATGGACAGGTGACACACCCACCATCTCTTTAAAAGGAAACACCCATCCCTGGCTCTGTTTAGACTATCAGACCCACCCTGTCTGTTTGCTGAGAGGAAGCAGCTTTTAAATCATGTAAGTAAACCAATTTTAAACTACACATATGTTTTTACCTGGTTTAATCTCCACCTAGGTACATAACTGTGCCAATGTTTTACTCTACTTCCCTGCTTTCTCTGCATATTGCCAGCTAAATGCCTCCTTTTGTTACAATATATATTATATATATTATATATATATATATATATATATATATATATATATATATATATATATATATATATATATATATATATTTATTTATTTTTATTATATCACGGTATGGTACACATTCTAATTCTGAACCTGTAAATAAAGTTTCCAATATAACTGTGAAGAATGAGTCACCATCAGCTGCGATGAGTCTTGTACTAGGAGAAAGATCGGATCACCTGTCATCTTTCTCCTGTTTGTGCGGCTGTGAGTCCTCCCCTGACGCTGGCGCGCACCTCTCAGCAATAGAAAGCCTCCCCCCCCGGACGGACCAAATCCTTGGCAGCAGGCCACATGTACAGCAGCACCGCGGCTGCTGTACATTTTCAGATCGCCGACTTGTAGCTGCTGCACCTGAGCAGCAGCTTCTCTCCTCCCAGCCGGCCATGGTCCCATATGACACAGAAGAGGGAGGGAGACCAGCCACCATACTAGCCCCTCCCCCTACTCGATGCACCCACGCAAGAGTCGCGGGGGGGAGGGGAGGGTGCCGCGAGTCGGGGGAGGAGGCCACAATTTTTTTATTTTTTTTTTTTTTTTTTATATTTTTATTTGTCCCCCCCCCCAGTTGGGTCCCCCGAGAGCCGTAGGTGCCTAGGTGTAAATCCGGCCCTGTCTGCAACACTCACTTTTGTCCTCATTTCTCCTTCTCTACTCCACTCACAGGGTTGTACTTAGACGGGGATTCCAGTTATTCAGAAACCCCACTTTCTCTAATCATGGAACCTTGATAAATGATAACTAGAATCTGATTGGTTGCTATAGGCAACATCTCCACTTTTTCAAACCCACAGTTTAGTAAATATACCCCCAGGTCTCTTCCAAAGTCATTTAAAAGGGCCCTTTGGAATGCACACACTGTTTATAAAAAACTTAACTCCACACACGACCTCGTCCTTTCAAACAACCTCAACCTTCTGGCAATAACTGGAACATGGCTTCTGGTGACCTCCACATAGCTTGTTGTGGCCTCTACTTCACCCAGACCTGAAGGCAGACAAGGAGGTGGGGTTTTTAATCCATTCTCTATGCCTGTTGCTGTGATCTATAGCCCCCCCCCCCCCCACTGTACCACACTATTTATTGAACATTTCTCTAAAGGGCTCCTTCACTTCTTTACTTCCAACATCCCCACCATCATTATGGGTGATTTCGAAATACCCATTGATAATCCGCGTTCCAATGCCACTTCCAAACTACTTTCTCTAACCTCTTCCCTCGGCCTCTCCTAGTGGACTGACTACTCTACTCATCAGGATGGTTACTGTCTTGAACTTGTTTTCTCCAGACTATACTCAGTTTCTGATTTCCTTAACACTTCTTTTCTCTTCTCGGATCATCACTATATCAGCTACACGCTCACCCCCAGGACTTTAACCTCTCTGCTGTCAAACTATACGAAGCCTCCTCATACCTGCAGAAATCTTAACTCCATTACATAACTCCATTTTCAACAGTTTTCAACATCTCTCCTCAATTTTTACATTCTCCTCCCCTGATATGGCAGTACCTAATTTTCACCAAACCCTAGCACCATGATCAAGTGGCTCCAGCGAATCTTCATACTCCATTATCTTCGACATCAGCCGTAGAACACTAAAATAACACAAAATCTTAAAAAACTCTCTCATAAAGCAGAATGTCACCGACATAAATCTCGTTTCTATAATGATTTCCTCAAATTTCCTCACCACTATCTACCACTCCTATCGAAATTTTCTGGACACTGAAAAACAAATATACTTCCAATCCCTCATCTCTGCTCAGGGTTCTAAGCCCAGACGCCTTTTCAACACATTTAAATCTCATCTCAACCCTCCCACCCCAAACCCTCTGATAAGAAATATGAATCTCTCCCGTTTGTTTGTTTGATCTGTCATCTGTGCAATTACTGCTACTACCATGTGTAGGATCATTACTGCAGTTCAAATTGTCAATGCAATACTACACTATCTGGTTGATCACTACCTGATACAGTATGCTGTTTAATTCACCAGGCAAGTGTCAGTCTGATTCTCAGTTCACTTTACAAAACCATCAAGGTTACTCACTACCTCCTACTGTGTTCTGTCCACTCCATCTGGCAATTGTATATAAACAACTAGTACTACCCGAGTTTAAGTCCTGGGGGGCAACTGAGTACTTTGAAATGGGCTGCTATAGGCAAACATCTCGAGAAGCGATTCTAGTAGTTGAGCATTACATACACCTTGCCTTTAATACCCTCTGACTACTATCAGTGCCCATGATATTGCTTCCTACTTCAAGGACAAGACTGAAAATCTGACTTGAAATGGTATAATCTTCCTCGACAAGCAATCAGCTCAATTCCTTTGTAGCACCCTCCGACACCCTCATTTGCTCTCACAAATGAAGATGAAGTATCTACTCTCTTATCCTCCTACTCTACACCTCCTGTTCTCTTGATCCTATTCCCTCACAAATCGGTAGATCCTTGTCTCCTGTGGTCATTCCACCTCTAACTAAAATCTGTAATCTCTCTCTCTCTCTCTCTCTACTAAAAGCTTCCCATCATTATTCAAGCACACAGTGATTACTCCTATTCTGAAAAAAACAAAATTCTGACCCAAACTGTCTCTGAAATTACCGTCCCATCTCTCAGCTCCTATGACTCTCTAAGATTCTAGAGAGAATTGCCTATACTCGCCTCACATGCTTTCTTTCTGCAAACAACCTATTGGATCCTCTTCAGTTAGGCTTTCATTGTCAATACTCCATAGAGACTGTGTTGACCATGGTTGTAATTGGTTGGATCACTGTTATAACTAAAAGCCATTACTCTTCTAATTCACCTGGATATATCTCTCTTCTCTTCAATCCCTAGGTCTTCAAGACACCGTCCTATCCTGGTTCTCATCCTACCTAATTGCTTGTTCAATGTTAATTTCCCTGGATCTACCTCTGCTCTGCTTCCCTTATCAGTTGGCTCAGTCCTAGGCCCTCTGCTGTTCTCTATTTATATCACTTCTCTTGGAAAACTAATAAATAAGCTCTTTTGGATTTCAGTATCTCTATGCACAAGATATCCAAATTTATTTATCCTCTGCTGATCTCTCACCATCTGTGTTGTCCCGCGTTACTTACTGTCTTTCTGCCATTTCCTCTTGGATATCCTCTTGCCAACTCAAGATAATATTACCACCGACCAACAAGTTACCTACCTGACATTTCTATTTTTGTTGATAACATGACCATAAATCCCACAACGTAAGCTCATTGCCTAGGTGTAATCATTGGCTCACAACTATCCTTTGTGCCCCACATCGACTCTATATCTAAATCATATTACATACATCTAAAAACATTTCCAGAATATGCATATATCTCACACAAGACACTGCAAAAACTTTAATTCGTGCACTCTTCATCTATCGAATAGAGTATTGCAATTCCTTCCTTATTGGTCTTCCCCAAATCAGTATCTTGCCCCTACAATCTATTTTGCACACAGTTGCTAGATCGATTTGCAAGGAAAATCATTCTTCCTTTGCTGGGACACGCCATCAGTCTCTACATTGGTTGCCTGTTTTTTACAGAATCCAATATAAAAAAGAACATATTTTTTAAGGTTATTAACACAAAATTCAAAACTGGGAGGGAAGGGACGATCGAACGTTGGCCGTGTAAAGTAAAAACTGGTGTTTATGCAAATACAGCTCCTGCATACACACACATATATGTCTGTTAGGAGAATCTTTACTCACTGATGATGACTTGTTGTAAACCTGGCACATATGCTGTTGATGCCGACTCCCCAGTGTGCATAACTTTTACTCGAAATATCACAATTAACCCATCACAACAAAAACAGTTCTGGTTAGCCCGGCTACTGTCTATATACATCTTGGGCAAATGACAGCTACTCCTATTCCCACTAAAATCCCCCAGAATAACATTACAGACACATTAATAAAACAGATAATTGCTTGCATTAACTATGGCAAATCTGCTGTCAGACACATTATTATTAGATTCTTGGGAGAATCACAAGTTTTCCCAGAACTTATCAAAGTTCTATCTTTAAAATTGTTTTTTTATTGCAGACCTAACAGCTTTGGAGAAAATAAATTGTCCAGCAGGTATTTACTCAACCTCCTTTCAACCTTTCACTATAAGACAGCCGACTCGATACCCAGGGAGGCTTAGGCTATGTAAACCTCTGCTCAGCACTGTGACACAATAAAGCCACACAGAACATTTTATGCTTCAGGTTAAACATGTTCACAAAGAAAGACTTGATTCCCAGGGCACAAGTAAAAAAACAAAGCCAAACTAAATATTTAAATGAAATAAATACTCACACATGTAGTATTTTTAATCATATTTCTAATCAGGCCACAAGAAATATAGAAAGCATTTTATTCTTACTATACACTGTACTAGAAGACCTCGACCCAAAATTTACTTTGGTGCAACCCATCATTTGGGGTAGAATTAGCCCCAAGCGCCATTTCATTCTACAGTCGTTGCAGACAGGAAATTTCTGTATCCCAGCATTATGGAATCCAGCGCAGCCGATTGGTCAGCTGGGGAAGCGTCCCATCAACTGCAATTCTCCTGACTGCATTGGCTAGTGAATGGATCATCGCTGTATATAACCTTCATGCATCTGGTACTTGTGTCTTCTACATGGTGGAGCACACAAGAAGGAATTGAACAGAGCGTCTTAGTCCGATCAAGAGTTTAGTTTCTGTTGTATATTGTATAAGGCTATTTAGTGAAAATTACTTGCAGATGGGAGGGCCTGACCTCATAAAACCTCTTTTGTTAATACTCTTTCATGGATGGGTAAGTACATGCATATAAAGAGTAGACAAAATGTTTATGGCTTCCTTATTTTGAAGCAGAAATTTGGGACAGCAATGTGTCTTGAAGTTACTTCCATAAACTAGCAATACAGCGAGAACAGACTCAAACATTCACTTGTACTTTTTATCCATCACATTATTATCACTTTTTATCTATCATCATCATAACCATTTATTTATATAGCGCCACTGATTCCGCAGCGCTGTACAGAGAACTCACTCACATCAGTCCCTGCCCCATTGGAGCGTACAGTCTAAATTCCCTAACACACACACACACACACACACACACACACACACACACACACAGACAGAGAGACAGAGAGACTAGGGTCAATTTTTATAGCAGCCAATTAACCTACTAGTATGTTCTATCACATTACATTATTTTATTTTTTTTACAAAATATTTCATAGTCCCATAAAATGCCCACTGTATCTGTACATGGACACGGATTATTAGAGATTCACCCCTGGTGCTTAGTCCTGTGTGCACCAGAAGGTGAACTCAACTTCAGGGATTCCCAAAACAGTGACCAATAGATCACTCTGACAATTGCTGTTTTCATGGTCTCAAGGTCACCTGTCATTTGTTATAACTGCTGTTGGTATTATAGCTAGTTTGCTGTTGTGATCAACTAACTACTATTTTAGTTTTAATAGTTTTTTTGTTTTAACTTTTAAAAAGCAGTTTTCCACAAAAAACAAAGCAATGTGAACCTAGGAAATAACAAAGCACTGATTGGACTAGTGACAAATGGGGAAACAGATGAGGAAGGTAGTACATTTCATTGCAATTTTTCACTCATTATTATAATCCATGTTACGGCCACTTTGGCTCAGGACAATGCACCACTATTCTATCTATTCTATGCTCCCTCCACTCAGGAGAGTACAGCAAAAGAAAACACCATGTATGGAAGTGTGAGTATAATACACTATACTCACTCCTCAAGAGCTGTGTTCTTATGCCACAGCTTCCATGGCTCAGGAACATTCCCAACGCTGGGAAGCTTAATGATAGCCATTGTAGGGTGAGAATAAACCTGAATGCAGGCCAACACGGACTCCCCATATCTGCATATAAGGCACGCCTTTCTTTCTGTGCTCTCTTTACTGCAGTTACATAGTGCACTAGCCATAAGACGCCCATAAATATGCACATATACGAATTAAAAATAAAATTACATATTTTTGTACATACATCACAGTCACGCATTGACCACAGTGTAGAAAAGAAGGCAATGATCTGTAATCATTTGTTGCACTTATGCAATGTGTTTTATTATTTATTAAGGTTATCCTGCACTTTATGGACAGTGATTGAGTAGTTTTATTATAAAAAGTACAGTACAACTAAGCAATCTAGAGGCAAAAGGATGGCTTAAAATTCTAGACTATAATTAAGTACATATAAACTCTATTGTACAAAACTAGAACACTATACATCTAGATACCAAATTCTTAAGATTTAACTTTTCTAATGAGAAATTCTGGGGCCTAGCCAGTGATGGATTAGAGGATATTTCAGCTCAGGAGAGGTGTTGGATTTGAGAATTCCGGACCCTGGGACTTGTGCCAGAACATGGGTGGTATTATTCTCTTGTACAGGACATGAAAGCTTAAGCAAACAACGGTGGATTAAGGAAGGTTGCTGGACTGGGGCACCTCTTGGGTCTACACCCATTGGTGGAAAATATAAAAAGAGGATAAACATGTATTTGTGTTCCTGTGTTTTGTGATACTATTATTGGTTTCAATTACATTTATGAAAAATGAATTTCCTGCCCAATTCGTTTGCTAAGAGCCCAAGAAGATAGAATGGCTTTTAAACTGGCTTAGAAATTTGGTGCATTGTTTTCATCTAACCTCTCTATATATTTTATGATATATAGAATTACCAACTTCTGTGTGAATCGCACTAATATGGTTTAAAGAGGTCAGGCCCTCCCATCCGCAATATATTCTTGTGTGGCAGACAACCAATAGTTCAATCCGCATCATAACAGTACATCTACCAATACTGTACACTACTGTAGTTATTCTATGGATGACAACATGCTTTCTGTAACTCTGTAACTGACACTGATCTATTTCACAGTGAATTAACTCTAAGCTACTAGTGTTCAGTTTCTAATCTGGCTGCCGAGACTGCAAACGTGGAAAACAACACAGATGCTCTGTAGATAATTTACACCATCAGGATGCCATCAGTAAATACAATTTATGCATACACAACATTCTGTGTAATCTGTACAAACTGTTCCAGCATACATTATACTGTGTGTAGCGTATACAGGTTACGTATATTTCTTTATTATTCTTCTACCACCCAAGCATTGGAAAAATACCATGTCATCCAAGGAAACATCTTCAGCTAATTGATTGAAAGAAAACAAAGCCACTATACTGAAAGATCTAGATTAGGGATGGGCAAAAGGCGGCCCTTCAAGGCTCCACCTGCGGCCCCCAGCTTCTTTGTTGCTGTATGGCCAGAATTCATTGTTATAGCTTGTATCGCTTGTTTATAATGATTGCTGAAATGTTATTACAGATAGGTGTCCCTTTCTTGGAATAAATGTAGTATTTAACTTATTACTGAAAGTAAGGGTAATGAACGGCCCTTTTGAAGGTTGGCCATCACTGGTCTAGATGATTATGTTTTATGAATAATTACGCAAAAATATTTGTGTGGAAATTAAATTTAAAAAAAAAAGTGTATTGGGTTTGTCCAAATTAAACTGCACAGCTAATTTAGGATTGGGGATAGTCATGCATGGAGAACAGAAAATTAACAGGAACTATTAATCCCCCTAGATTGTTCCAAAGTCTCCCAAAACCAACCTACATAATTACTAACAGTGAATTAAGGTGTTAAATTTGGACGGAACAGCAATACATCAACAATTAGCATTCCTCTGTCTAATGCAAGTTAGACAAACGGACAGCGTTATCAAACCTTCTAAAAAGGAAATATAGACGTGCTGCCAATCAGATTCTAGCTATAATTTATCTAGCATATTCTAGAAAATGATAACTAGTATCTGAATGGTTGCTACAGGCAATACCTCCACCATTCCTTTTTAGAATGTTTGCAAGATAAAGGGTTTGCTTGGTTGCAATATTTTAGTGCAAATGTTATTCTTATTATCATCATCCTTCTATAAATATATATTTACACAGTGCTTTATGAATAATATTTAAACCTTCACACAAAACTCTGGCCCATTTGAGCTCAAAGTTTCTTCCACAGAAACACTACGATGTGGGTCAGAAGCCAATTAATCTATCATTTTAGATGGTGTGAGGAGACACCACACAAACATTGGGAGAAAACACAAACTCTACACGTATAGATCCCTGGGAGTAAACTTATCAAGCTGCGGGTTTGTAAAAGTGAAGATGTTGGCTATAGCAACCAATCAGATTCTAGCTGTCATTTTGTAGACTGTACTAAATAAATGATAACTAGAATCTGATTGGTTGCTATAGGGAAACCTGCAGCTTCAGAAATTTACGCACTGGATGGCTCCAGCACTGTGAGGTACCAATGCTAACCACGCTGCCACAAAGGTTGCATCCTAATGCGGTATCAGTAAATGAACCCTTCTGTCTCAGTCTTCTGATTCTGATTCCAACTTTCTCCAGAATTTTGAATCACTATCTTCTTACTAATCTGTACTTTCTTGGAGTAATAATTCTTCTGAGCCAAGGGTTGTCCATGCACACACAATACAATACAGCTAGTGTGAGGTGCCATCTTTCTACATCATGAGGGGTGATGTTAATCCAATCCCATCCAATGGATAAGAGTTTAAATATAAGTCTCATCAGTGCAACCTAATATATTAAAATGCAATGTCAGGGCAATAAAGGAATGATATGATGACGCTGCATTGTATACCTATCACCAGATGGGGCTGTGTAGTATTAGATTATAAATCACACCACAGCTATAACCACTCAAGCCACGCACACCAACAAGCAGGCAATTATGTATAAAGTAGATATAACGTATCTACATAAATGTATGTAATTAGACTGTAAGCTTCGTGGAGCACGGACATCTTTCTTAGGTGTTTCAGCTTGGACTAAAGGCGGTAGGCGTTGCTGGGGTCTTGAGTTTGATTCCAACCAGTGCGCTGTGTGGAATATGTACGTTCTCTCAAGTGTTCGCTAGGCCTTCTCTGGATGTTTCCATTCCTCCCACACATACTGGGAGGTTAATTGGCTACTGACTAAGTTGGCCCCAGTGTGTGTGCCTGCGATAGGGAAATAGATTGTAAACTTCACTGATGCCGATACTGTATAAATAAACACCGATCATATCTTCCAGCACTTGGGCCAAGCAGCAGGACTGGCATAGGAAATACAGATGTTAACAGACCTATTATATTACATTTTGTGCTTATAAAGCTGTAGCTATATTAGGGGTATTTGTGACTGCATTTGGCAGGTGGTTGCAAATATACTTTTCTGGCATCTAAAATGTGAAAAAGCTCTTATCCACTGCAATTCATGTTTACAGACATTATTTGTATTGATAATGAACATTTGTAATGTAATACACTGTTCTGGTTGATGCTAATTTATGTTTGTATCATTATTTTAGAATATATAATTCAATCTTAACTAAATATCATGCACAAAAAATATCAGTAGTGTTAGGAACTCCTTCAGTCAGCACGACAGAACCCGGAATCTGCTCCGATGTCTGGTGTTCACTGGAGCCCCTAGTGGTGGGGACAGACTGGGCTGCAGACAAACGGAGGGTCGTGTAGTGTGCACTGACTGGGGAGAACCCAGAGGCAGCGTGGTAGAACACAGCAATGTGAGATCCAGGCAAAAGGTCAAGGGCCGGCAGCAGACAGGGATATCAGAAAACGAGCCGAAGTCAGGGGTCACAGGCAATACAACGAAGTCCAAAAAACAAGCCAGGGGTCATACACAGGAAATCCAATAATAGGGTAAACACAGGAGCAGGGAAACAGGAACAGGAGCCTAGCTAAACAGGAAGCTATAACTGGCAATGAGGCTAAGTCCTCACTGCCTTAAATAGCAAGGAGAACCAATAGGAGCTGTAGTAATACCACCCCTCCCACAGCATAATCACTGCACCGAGACAAATACTGGCAGAGACAAGACAGCACCAATACTGAATCAAAAAGACTCTCACAGAGTCTGCTCCAAGGTATAAATATCCCTACCTTTCCCTGCAGGAATATGCCCGGGTGTGAGCCCGCTGGCCGGGCGCTGCGGCCTCCGGATTACAGCGTCCCGGTTGTTGCCTAGGCAACCGGGACGTCAGAGGCGGAAGTGAGACCCCGGTCGTCATGGAGACGGCCGGGGCGTCTGAGAGAGCCGGAAGCGAGCCGCGGCGGCCCGTCGGGGAGCCGCGGCTCGTAACAAGTAGGAGCAATTTATTTTGCAGTATGCAAGAACGGGGGGGGGGGGGGGGGAGGCCTTTTTAACCCAGTAATACTTACAATGATAGACACAAATGAGGGATTAGTAGTGAATTGCAGGTGACCCCAACAAATACGGAGAAAAAAATTATAGTGAAAACATATTACAATACAAGCACAGTTGCCAAAATTAAACTTTGCTGCTGAGCCAGGACATTTAAGTACATAATATGAGATGCAGTCTCAGGGGGACTATTCAGTGAATATTGAGAAATAGGAATCATTCCTGGGCACAGTTGGCAGTTGGTACAGGTATACAAACAAAGTGAATAGAAATGTAAACAGACTTCGCTAGAAGCTTAGGAGCTAAATTGTTTCTTATCTAAACATCTTTTAATTTGCAATACTTACCAACTTGTCCTGTCTCTACTCAGGGAGATCCCAGAGGGTACGTCAGGTGACAAGTGTGGGAGGGGGTGTGGTGACATGACTGTGGCACCGTAGCCCAGCCCCTGACACGATTCACTATATTATGCAGAGAGAGGGCAGTGCTTAATTACGTGAAATGCATCATTTGGCCCCGCATCCAATCAGGATTCGGGAGAGTGCCTGCTCTAACGGGAGGACTTCCTGAAATCTGTGAGCCTCCCTAACACTCTGGGAGAGTAGGCAAGTATGATTTATTTATTAGTCTTGTCTGTCCGTAATGGTTATGAGGATATTAAGCACAGGCAGTCTTATAGGATCTGTTGTAGGAAGAGAACTGAGAAGCCAAATACATCCTCCCACATCTCTCTCCAAATGGCCATATGCACTAGACTTCCAAACTGCTCTTAGTCCAACATTGGCCACTATATTCTCAGCCATAATTTGTCATTTCCAAACAATTACTTATCTGGGATCAGAGCCCACATCCATTTGAGCCAGATAAAGAAATTTCATAAATGATCAAAACAATAAATACTGATGCCACATAGTCAATGTGGGGACTTTGCAAATGCCATTTTTCATGTCAGTGTCTTTTGCCGCTGTGACATCAAAATCCTACAAAACTGACTTTGTACTTGTATCAGGAAGGGGCTGTGGCCCACGGTCACAGAACATAGATCAACAGGTACATATCTAATGCAAATTAGGTCTTAGAAGCCACAAGCTGCATTGCCACTTAAAACTAAGAAGAATTAAGCTGGTGGTGTATCCAGTACTTGTAACCAAATCTGCCTTCACCCTAAATGCTCTTTCTTACTCTCATAATCTGCCCAGTCACGTTTGTAGAGGTTTTAAGAAGGAAAAAGTAAGACGTATTTCCGTCCTCAATACATATTTCAAAAGAGATAATTTCAGCATCTACAGACATTTGCCATAGAAGACAGGAAATGGATTGCTATCTTTATATTGTCATCAACACTGGGTGATTCTTCACAACAATATTTTTTTTCTTTTGCTGAATGCCAAATGGTCTGTTATGGCAAATTGAAATGCGGGGGGGGGGGATTCTGATCTCTCATTTAGGCAGCTTCCCAATCTGTAGCAACTAAAATAACTAAGGCTGCAAATATTTTAGGTGTATCAACAAATACATTCTAAAGTAATGTATCTTTTTGGAAGATAAAAACTCTCCGAAAAATATGCAGGTCCTTGTCTCCTACCTTTCTAAGCACAAAGCTCCTTACATAGCTGATGTATGAGAATGTTGGCATTATTGAATGTTGCACATCTGAATTCCACTAACAAAACAGATGCAGTCATAAAGAACTTGCCTATATTCTTTAGTAGTCCATAACTGCCCTAACATGCTTTATCACGGCATAGTACACACCATTGGGTTAGATACCAGGAAATATTTATTTACACAAAGTCACCATTAACTTATCTACACCAATGGCTCCCTGTTTCTATGTTAGAATTTACTCATCCTATCAGAATCTGTTTTTGGAATCTCCTGATTGTCGGATATAGAATACAGTCTATTGGGAACCACCTCACTGGAGTTGCAGTACAATTTGACATTGACACTTGGGGTCCCATACTAAAAAGAGACTGAGCACCACGAATGTAGAATTCCATCACTGCCAGCTTTACCCAAGACACAATCATGATGAAAGACAAGTTTATCGGACTTCACATAATTTATTATTATTTGACATGAATGGAATGCTTCTTCCTTGTTTATACCCTTTCCTTTCCACTATACCTCCAAATGTTCTTTTATTCTTTCAGTATAGTGACAATTTGAGTGGGTTTTTGTGTTTTACTTTCTTTCAACCAATTAACTGAAGATGTTTCTTTGGATGATAATTCTCCAGTACTTGGGTGGTAGAAGAATAATAATAAAGAAATGTATGTAAACCTTATACACTACACATAGTATAATGTATGCTGAGACATTTTGTAAAGTAAAGTACACAGAATGCTGTACCAGCAGAAATTATTTTTACTGGTAGCATCGGGCAGCACGGTGGCTTAGTGGTTAGCACTTCTGCCTCACAGCACTGGGGTCATGCATTCAATTCCCGACCATGGCCTTATCTGTGTGGAGTTTGTATGTTCTGGAGTCAGTGAGTTCTCTGTACAGCGCTGCGGAATTAGTAGCACTATATAAATATCTGATGATGATGATAGCATCCGGATAATGTAAAATATCTTCCAGTTTTGCTATATACTTCTGAGGTTTTTGATCCCACAGAATCCTTTCAACTCCCCAAATCACAAAGCTATATCCCACTTTAAGTTTCATTATTAACTCAAGTACAACCCCCCTTGCAAATAGTCATCCAAAATAAATTCTAGTCTTATAAGGCGTCATTATTCCTAAATTTTCTTTACCACTGAAGAAAAAACAATAAAGCCATAGTGCCCCCCCAAAACTCAAATTATACATCTGAGCTCACCCTACTATCAATTTATTTCCACCACTGACCCTCCACCACAAAACAGGGTATCCTTTATTTTCTACTGCCACCTTTCCAATAAACTATTAACTACATAAGGAATAGCAGCTCCTTCCTTTCTATAGGCACTGCAAGGGCTTAATGCGTTTTGTCCTAACTTACCATGTGCTTTGTAACCTGCAGTTAATTCCCACTGCCGAATCATGAGCATGCTCTGGAGTTTTCAGTGTAATCTCTCTGTCAATGAACATAGGCGACAGAGATATGAATCGATACAAACTCTGCTACCCCAACTCCTAGTTTCCCCAACACCATCCGAAAAGACACCTAAAGTATGTAAGTGTAAAAATTACTCACTTGTCATGTCCTATCCATGCCCTCAATTCTCTCACATCGATCTTCATAAACCACTCACTTAGGAGCAGATTCAGTTGGCCTCGATGTTCCTGAGAACATTGCGCCGGCGCTTTATTACCATTTATATGGTAAAAAGTAACGCTTACTTTTGCTCGCACCTCTATGGGGTATCGCGCAAAGGTAAGCATTACTTTCACTTAAAAAAAAAAAAATCACTGTGTAGTGTCTTGCGGCCGTTACGATTCACAGCATTTAGATATAATTTTGGCTCAGTAAATGCACATGACTGGTATGACAGATTTTAAAGTCAATTTCTGGCTTTTCTTGCTCTTTAACTGTTCTGTAAATTGCTTATACTACATTGGAGACTTATAATATACATTATATCCATTCCAAAAATATACATATAAAAATGAGCAGCACATGAAATACTAATAATTCTGTCCAGATGAAATTACAGGATTTGAAAACTCATTAATGTTTTTTTTGTGCGTGTGATCATTAAAGCCCACAATACAGCTAATGTATTTCTTCATGTTTAATTAAAAAGTCTGCTGCCATCGAAATATAGTAAGAAAAAGTATTTCACAAACCTTAACAACTGTAAAATAGCATAATAGCATTACACAGCAATACTATATCCAGGAAAACAATGCAATTGAGGTAAAGAAATACTTTCTTAATATAGTGTAATTAAAAAAACATAAGATTATTAATGTTTGAATCACAATTAAATAACATGTGAACATAGGCTATGGCTTAAGTGTAAACTAAATGACAGAGCAATGCACACTTAATGACGCTCTAATTGATTTGCCGCAGTATTTTAAATCATACTTGCCTACTTTCGGCAAGTTCTGTCCGGGAGAGGGGCGTGACTGGAGGGCAGGAGGGGCGGGGCACGGCCAAACGCGTCATATTGGCCACACCCCCGCAACGGAAATGCCGTTTTGACGCGGGAGCGGGGCCAAAATGAGGCGATTCACCATGAATCACGGCATTTTGGGAAGGTAGTTGCGGGATGCGGGAGACTTGCCTGCTCTCCCGGGAGTCCGTGAGACCGACCCGAATTTCGGGAGTCTCCCGGACATTCCGGGAGAGTTGTCAAGTATGTTTAAAATTGAGAGAGTGATCACGTCTGTAATGGATAACTTTACGGCTATATCCAGATGGAGTGGCACTTCAGATATGCTCCTAACAAACCTCTCCAATCACCTAATTAGAACATTGGTTAACGGTCCTGCCTTGTAGAGCTGGCATTATGGGTATGACGTTGACCAAGGTGCTACCTTTGTAGAGGTTTTAAGTTATCCCAATGTTTGTCTGGATTTCCCCGAGGTGTGACCACAGTTCTCTTGTGATGTAGACACTTCCCCTATCCTGATTCCGATGCTCCAAGGTTAGGTGGTATGGTTTGTGTGCTTGTGAGAGGGAAATTTAATTGTAGGTTCCACTGGGGCAGGGACTGATCACAAATACCTATTATTTTAATTGTAAAGTGCTGTTTAATAGATTTGCACCATAAATAAAGGGAGAAAAATGATATTTATAGAGAAAACATAAATGTACATGTTTTTAATAAAAGATTTTAAAACAAAAGTAGTTTTGGATATAGCCTAACATAGTTCTGCCTCGCACACATTACATGACCTATAGCTGTACTTGTCTTATCAATAGGGGTTTTATATTGTGAAGAGAAATCCCCCAAATGGGGGAGTCAACAAGTTTATGAACCGTTTTTAAATTATTTTTATTTACTTTCTCCTCCACTGACATATACACAGAGAAAATAAATGAACAGCCCGGCCTGTGTACTGAATGCAGAAACTGTTTTTCAGAAAAACAACTTGGGCTGTACAGTGAAGCTTGTTCTGTTGCCAAAGTCTGCAGACTTTTCCACGCAGGACACGTACTTAAATCATGTAAAAAGCCGTCTTTCAGTGTTTGGTCTTCTCTTACTATGTGCTTTTTCATCCCTCCCATCGACCACACAAGTGAATTGGGACAGTTAAATTAGACAGTAGAGATTTAATCTGTGACTCTATATGAAGCAAATGAATGGACAAGAAACATTCCAGAGGAATGATAGAACTAATCAACATTTTATAGACATCACAAAGTAATTGCAGGTCTTAAAATAAATTAAAATAAATGTTGACTTAAGGTAGTTCCCCCTTTTTAAAACGATATGGGAACCCCATTCTTCAGGACCTTGGATACTTGCCTACTCTGTCGGCATATCCGGGAGATTCTAGAATTTCCGCGAGTTCTCCCAGGCGAGCAACAGACCCTACAAGATCCCGCCCCAAGATGACAAGATTCATTGCGAATCGCTCCAACACTGCCCAGCCACACAATTGCAAATCGCAGCACTGTACGGCGTGGCCAGGACGACATGACTGCATCATCACACCACACCCTGGAGTTGGCTGGGATACTAACTTGTAATCACTGCAATCTGTGGGACCAAAGCTATTGTACTTTTGGGGAAGTGTGTAGTGAATGTGGCACCTTATTGGACAGGGGTTTACGTCATTAATCCTCTGTGTCAGCTGGGCTATTTCTGTGGCCTGGGGCCAGGAATGGAGCAGCATGGGAGAGAAGAATTAAGTGTATTTCTCTGTCCTTGTGTCTTTATTTATATGTTTCTAGAACTCTATGATGACTTCTAATATCCTCATAGAATAAAAAATAAAATTAAAAATTAAAAAAATTGAGCTTTTTTAAAAATCATTCTTGAAAGAAAAAAAGTTTCTTATATGTAGCGAATGTTATTTGCCATTTATTATAGACTTTTGCATGTTTTATTATCCCTTGTTTCTAGTCATGTGTTCCATATCAAGTGACAGGCATATGAGTCAGGGTTTACATTCCCATTTTTCAATCATCTGGTCTTCAGTGGACTCTTACTCACAAGCCTGACGAGTCTCTTTATCAACGGCAGTCATGTGTTGGACCTTTGAATGGGCTGTGGAGAAGCAGGCAGTCTGTAAAAGGATTACTAAGAGATCTGAAACGAATGCGTTTGACAGGTTCACAAAGGCCTCTATGAAGCAGGGTATAAATAACTAAAGACTGCATTTTCAGAATGAACTTCTGTTCCATTTCCATGTCTGTGAATTAAAGCTTTATTCAAAACCAAGATACTTAGATTCTATTACATACCGCTGTGCAAATAATAAATAAATAATCCAACCAAGTAACCCTTGCAGTAAGCAATAGTTGTGTTGTATCAATTTATAAGCTTAGTTTGTGCCTTTGCCTTTAAGGTCTCATCTATGCACCTCATCTTAACATTACTATCCAATATTACCAATATTGATAATACATGAAGTAGAAAGAATCCTAAAATATATGTGATATGTTGTATACTACAGCTCTGCTTACTGAAAACTATTCTGTAGTTACTATATAAGTGCACCATGTGTACAAAACACCTGTTCCACGTGTACAAGTAAAAATAATCTGCCATTCTGTTAGAGACAGACCAGGGGGTATATTTACTAAACTGTAGGTTTAAAAAAGTGAAGATGTTGCCTACAGCAACCAATCGCATTCTAGCTGTCATTTTGTAGCATGTACTAAATAACTGATAGCTAGAAAAGGGGTCGGCAACCTCTTTCTATCAGTACGCTGGCAAAAATCTTTTCAAGCCCAGGTGTGCCAGTTGTACAGATCGATCGATAGATAGATATATGCATATGTGTGTGTGTTGAAGAGTGCGGTTATACAGTGGTATGCCATACACCACTTCATTTACTGTTTTGATTGACTATCAAATTCCATTCATTTACATTATCCAAACTGCCACTTATAAAATTCCACGTCGACCACTGTGTATATATATATTTATGTAACATTTAATTATTTCTTATTTTATAACGCAAATATCATTATAATATTAATAGTTATGGGACCAACTAATAAACGTTCATGTTATGCCACACAATAGTAGTGCCCCCAGTTCGTATTATGACACACAGTTGTGCCCCAGAATATGTTGTGCCTTATAGTTGTGCCCCAGTCATATTGTGCCTTCTAGATGTGCCCCCAGTATATTTTGGATTTGGATCCCTATTCTTATTCTAAAATCCCTAATTTTTTTTCTAAAATCACATAATTTGGCTCTTTTTTTGTTCGTACATGATTATTAACCTCAGTAACATTAATTTGCAGTCAATTTTTGTCAAGTGACAAGAACACTGCTACCCCTCCTGTTTCTGTATGAGCAATGGCACTGGAGACTGGAAAGTGACAAAAACACTGCTGCCCCTGTATCTGTTTGAGCAATGGCACTGAGCAATGTCACTGGCGAATGGAGAGTGACAAGAACACTGCTACCCCTGTTTCTGGGTGACCAATGGCGCTGGATCTCCTGGGGACGGAGATACTTATGGAATCCAAAACCCGCAAGATCCGACAACACAACAATGATGTTTTGCCTCGATTCAGATCCGAGGACGTGCAAATGTACTGAGCCAGTTCGCAAGCCTACTCGGATCCCCTAAGTTCAGGAGAGCTTGGTTTTCAGAAAAACGAGCCCAAGCATCTCTATCTATAATATGTGTGTATGGAAGGGGACCTCCTGGAAAATGTTTAATCCCAACATCCACCTTTTTGAACAGAGGGTGACCCTACAATAGATGGTTCTCCAGGCACAACACCCTGGAAAACTAAGATGTGCATGGCTGGCAGACAGATGCAGCTCGATTGCAGCTGCTTGTCCAGTTGGATTCTGTTTCGACAACCCTCCATTGTTCAGATTGCATTGTGCATTTTCCAAGCTGTCATGTGAGCAGAATCATCTCTTACTGGCACCACAGAGGGTATTCCAAGAATCACGAGGGATTTCATACGCAGGTCTACTAACTGGGGAAAGGGGTGTACGATTAAAAAAAAAAATAGGCCCACACAACGGTTTTGCATTTGCTCAGTAATTGAGCGTTACTCATTTCCACGGAACCTGAGATTGGAATAGACCTCAAAGCGCTGTTCTAGGTATACTTACCCCCAGAGAGGTGTAGAGTCCAGCGTTAGAGAGGTATTCTCCAGGGATCCCCACAAGGGAATATGGACTTAGCTGCTCTCTAGCCACAGGTCCGCGGTCCTCTAAGGAGGATTAGAGAAGGGTGAGATGGAACCGTGGAGTGGAGCAGGACTGCTGGGCGATAAATGCAGAGGTTCAGGTGAACAGTAGTGAACCGAAGCGTTGAGGTCTTTAGAAAGTGTACAGCTGAGAACAGTACTGACTATGAGGCATGAGATTCCTGCACCAATACCGTAGTACTTGACCGTGGAACAGGAAACATAGGATACCAAATGAGAGGTGGTGAACTACAGAGAACTGATGCACTGAGATCCCTGGGAAGCGAATAGCTTGAGGATCGCTATAGAAGTATTTTTAAAGCAGCAATGGCGGGTCCCTAACCCTAACCTTATACCTAACCCTAACACTTAGCTCCAATGAGAACCGGCATTGCCGCTTTAAAAATAGGGATATAGCGGTCGCCATTTTAAATTACGTCAAAACAGCCTGCCGTCATTACTGGTGGTTGTGGTTTCTCAGCACAGTGTCGGGGACTACTTTTGTCATTATTAAGGTCAGTCAGCATTTATTATGTGTCGGGCAAGTTAGTTTTGTGTATTTTTTTGTGGTATTAAACGGTCGGTTTTATCAGCACCGTTAATGTGACTACTACCAAGGTCTTGATCGTGGAACACAGGATACCGATGTGCAGACATGAGTGTCAGGTGATGTCCCTGCATGCTGCATAGGTGCCAGGGATAGACTCCTGTCTCCTTACTCAGCTCCCATCCATTGCCTAGCAATGTAACTTACTTCCGGTCCGCCCGGCACTCATGCGCAGAAGGGCTCGTGTCCTGTTGCTAGGCAACGTGACACTTCTATCTTCATGTTTACCGGCAGTCAGGTATTTCCAACTGCCTCGGCATCCTCCTCCTATCAGGGGCTAGGTTAGGGTACTTAAGGCACTTCCATCCACACACTTGTGCCAGAGTATTGGCTTCACCTCTTCAGTGTGCCTTCTCCTGTTCCCTATTTCCATTATTTGTCCTTTTGTTCCCAACTCCGGGCTTCTCCCTGGCCACTCTATTTGTCCTGCGATTTGTCCCCATTGACTATCTGGATACCGAATCCTGGCAAGCTCCTGACCTTCCTTTTGGATCATCCTCGTGTACTGCACGTCCAGCCTCAGTCTTTCTCCAATGTGTATGACATCTGAGAAACACATTGGAGAAAGACTGAGGCTGTCTTTACTCAGTACATGACGATTGGTCTACACCAATAAAGGTAATAACGTTTTTGACTATTAAAGACACTCTATTCAGGTATGTCCCTACCTCTGATGAAACCACCACCTAGGGGCGGAGAAACACATGACACCCACTTATGAGATACATCCGGGATTAGGACTGTCTGTGTGTGGACTGCGATTTAATGTGGATAAGGCTTACCCACAGCTAGAGATAAGTAAAAAATATCTATTGTATGTGTACATACCAACTATAACAAGGAATGATATACTGAAGCTGTTGAAAGGACATTAGAAATCCTATATGTTCAAACCTCTGCATTCCATCTAATTGTCTTTCATCAGGACAAACAGGATTGTCACTTCAAAATGGATCTCTTTATACCAATATAAATATCTTACACCTATATACTGTATCTATAAACAATTCCTTTGCAATTTTTTTACCATCTATATGCTGGGAAGATATTTTTCTTTTTGTGCATTTTTTCTAAGGACTAGATTCCAGACGTGAAATATAAGAGTAACTGGATATTAAGTGACTGTAGAATACATACCAAATCATTTTATCCAGATTTTTTTCTTCCTTTTTTACAGGGATTTATATATTTTCATATTGTTGATATTTGTTTGTATATATTTTTCTTTTTTTGGTATTCATATGTGACCTATCGAAATTGATGTGCTACGTTGTTTTAATATATTGTCCATACCAAAGTTCATTTTCTATCTTTTATATTTTAATTATACCTATTTTTACTTTTCTTTACTTCCGGGAGCCTGCTGGGGAAGGTGGGCGTGATGGGGGGCACGGATTCAAAATTTGCGTCATTTTGGACCTGCCCCTGTGACGTAATGATGCAAAACACGTCATTTTACAGCAGGAGGCAGGGCCAAACGCCGCAATTCCTGGTGAATCGCAGCGTTTTGGACCTAATTCTGCCCACTTTACTAGGAAGTGGGCAGATGCGGGAGATTGCCACACTCTCCCGGGAGTCCATGAGACTCACGGGTAATGCGGGAGTCTCCCGGACATTCCGGGAGAGTTGGCAAGTATGACATAGAATGCTGGAGCTATAGAAGCCTGCAGCGTGTTTGTCGCTAGGGGCAGGAGACATTGCATTGCCAATACGGCTAGTGGTAGGACTATTAGTTAAAAGGAGTTGTGCGCTTACTTTATATTATACTGTACAATTAGACTGCTCTGATGTCTATGTAGAGGCAGAATCGCAGACTCAGTGGCTCTCCTGTGCAGAGCCGCTAAAATTACAATTTCAATTTAGAGCAGAGGCATAGGAGAAGCCATGAAAGTGATTGCTACCTGTTGTGAGGCTGAAATTTGACAATACCCTGTGACAGTAATAATGATGTATTACAGAACTGGGGAAATTGTGTGCAAGCCGAGTTAAGGCAGATTACGAAATTTCATTCAGGGCCTGGAAAAATGGGACCATCATGGTGCTGCACAATTTGTCTGGTTAAGTGTGCTCTGTATATTTCTGTTTTGTCTGCAATTATATATTAAAATTTAAAGAAAGATGCATGAGTGGTGGGGTCAGGATTAACCGTGATATGATGTTAGTTTAGCTTGTAGGTCCCTAATGTGAAGATTCAAAACACTAGCTCCAGATGACAGCTGTCAGATACCTGTTCACAAGGACAGCTAAAAACACCTTATCTCAATTCCTGCAATCAGCACTCTGCTAACAAGGGTAATCTAGCTATTCACCTCAAGTGGACAACTGGACAATTTTTAGTACACTGCAATCAGTCCTTCAGAGAAAGGTCAAGCCAATCCGAACAATTTATCTCACCTCCATAAAGTCCCTAAGTGCTACCAAACCTTTGCAGAAGCAAAGTCTTTTTATGGACTTCTCTGCCCGTGGCTTTAAAGAAGACTGGTTTTCTTTGACTCTACATCACGATTCTACCTTCTACAATTCTTCAACTTTGGCTTTGTCCCCGGGACTATTCAACCTTCCCCAATTCCTTGACTTTGTGCATCACTATTCTACCTTCTGCAATCCTTTGACATCAGCTTGTATCTCACTACCAGTCCTCTCAGGACTGATGGTGTGGTGTGTCTCTGATAGCTACCCCAGCCAATTGTTTCTGTCCTAGGAATTGCCAGCACAGCGACACCTAATTTGCTATGTTTCATTACAGATATAATGCCATCCTCCTCTTTCAACAGAAATACCCTTTCAAAAATATTTAGAGAAGTTAAATCACCAACTGACCCACTTCTAGTGTCCTATTTACCTGTTGGCAGGTGAACATTCCCATATAACACACCCTGATTAGCTTCATACAAATCTTTTATGTATAGCAAACCTCCCAAATGTCCTGATTTTGGGAGTGCATCCAGAGCCATGCGCTGTAAAAGGGGCGTGACTTAGAAGTGGGTGGCGGTCTACTCAGATATGAGCATTTGTAGGTGGAGCTTGGTTGAAACAGGAGTGGGACTTATTTTGTCCCAATTCTAAATGTGAGCCTCAATTTATAGGCTCACCTGCTATGAGCCTATAAATTGATTGAGCAACTTCCACTTCTGTAGCAATATATCTACCAGTTTCCAAATGCGGAAAAGGGTAAACATATGGTAAATTTAAAAGAGAAAAAAGAAATGTCAGTTTGATATTCTTTTCAATCAGCCATAAAGGAGAACCAAGCAGCTTTTCATTGAGATAAATGAGTTTGTCACAACAATAGACCTATGGTTCACCTCCAATTCAATGTACCAGCTCATTTCATCCAGCTACTGAACAAATACAAAATGTTCTGCTGGCCAATAATGATGAGAGATATGAAATCACCAAGCCTTAAAACCTGCTGGATATTTTAAGTTGGACAAGAGAGGTCAGCATACTGCATCAAACATGTTTCCTGATACAGAAAGACGTGAACTTCAGGGCATCATTATTAGACTGTCTTATGAGGAACAGAACATGTACAATATTACTGTAAAACATATAGGGGCAGATTCAATTAGGAACAAGGTCCCAAATTCAGGGAGCTGTGTTTACTATCTTTTTCTTTTACTGCTTCCTCAAATATATTTGGTCCTATTTGGACCTGACCACTCATGCAATGGCAACACCTCAACAAAAAAGTAAATAAATTAATTAATTAATTAGTTAATTTAAAAAAAAAAAAAAAAAAAACCTATTCAATTCCAAAACCAGTGGTAATTATAGCGTGTAACTTGCTCATTTATGCTTGTGCCTCCTACGGTGGTTAAAGGTTTCAAAATGATACATTTTTATGTGGTAATGTCAGACGATGAAAGTACAGAACAATCAGGTAAACGCCTCGTTTAAACTGTTGAAAAATATTTTTTATATACTTAAAGAAAGAACATATTTCAAAATGTTTTTCCCCAGTTACTTCCCCTTTAAAGCATAACAGAGAGATGTGCCTGTTGTGTGGACAGGCATATGGGTGTGGTGTATTGGTGAAATGGGTGTATGTAAAGGGTAAGTATTTGAGTATAATTTAAGAACATATTTTTTTACTATAGACATCTTTATTGCTTTTGCATTCCTGTGAAAATAGCTGCATGAGTAATGTTTGTTTGATTTATATTACATTGCATTCATTACTGAACAACAGAGTTGGAGTGCTCTCCCTGCTGGAGTTAATTGTTATACTAATGGAGTAGACTCGCCCAGTAGTAGCAGCTATCTTTATTTGACATATAACTATACCTTTCAGCAAGCCTGCTTTAAAGTCCTGTATCTGAAGTAGTCATAAGTCATACGATTGTAGTATAAGGTTGAGTCAACGTAGTTAAACACTAAACAGGTTTCTTTGCAGGTATTACAAATATGCACGGCCGCCAAGAGGAATTTGGGACCCCCTCCATAGATACGGAGGGCAGTTGTGTGCCGCTGCAAAGTGGCAGAACGCCACCAAAGGCTCTCTCCTACCTGTTATTGCAGCTTTCACAACCTGCTGTTGGTTTCTGGTCTAGATCCTGGAATGTTGGGGCATGTTTGCAAAAGGTATAGGTACATGAAATAGGGAAAGCAAAGAAATAAGTGAACACAGATCACACAGTATATAATACATTATAATATAACATTTATTACACACAGTTTAAATAAGCTTACAGGGAAGATCTGTGTTTATTGAATGACAAGCAAAGCTGGATTAACGCAATGTGCTTTCTGGGCTATAGTCCAGGGGCCTCGGGCAGCTGGTGAGCCCTAACAAAGATTTTTATATGGTAGCGTTATATAATTAATTTTTTCTTCATAATGCCGGCAATCGTGTCAGAGGGTGTATGCCATTGTCTCCTATTCATTCCCGTTAGCAGGCGCAGCGAACAGCAAATGTGAGGCTGTTAGCATCCCTGTAGGCGCGGTTCGCAGTGTGCTGCTTAGTGAGGTGGTCTCGTGAGACTATGATCACACGTAACCTGACCCCACTAAGCAGTGCACAGAGACCATGCCCACACTAACAGGGCAAGAAAAAAGAAATGCCATCTGGAGCCTGCAGCGAAGAGGAGAGGACCAGAAGAAGACAGCAAGCAGCCAAGTGCTTTTTTTCTATATATCAGGGGGAAAGAGGAGGAGCGGAGGTGTGGACTAAAGGGGAGGGGCAGATGAATTGGTTGTAGGGGGAATGGGGGCCTTTACCAATTATTGGGGGCCTCACGGTCCCCTTAGCCCAGGGGCCTACATTGTCTTAATTAGACCCTATTGTCAAGCAGTGGAGGACTGACCAATTTTGGCAAATCGAGCAAACACAAGAAAGAGACCAAGGGGTAAATGTATGAATGTCCGATTTCTGCAACTCGCCGGAAATTGGCAACTTTGCAAGTAAAATTTAAATCGGCGATGGCTTGTAAAGGCAAGTTTGCCTTTACAAGCCATCGCCGCTTTAAATTTTACCTGCAAAGTCGCCGATTTCCGTCGAGTTGAAAAAAATCAGACTATCATACATTTACCCACAAGGCTCTTCTACCAATATACGAAAAAAATGGAAGGGGCCCATGAAATAGTGTGTGCGCCGCTGTTGTAGGGACTTGACCAACTGCCAGAGAGGGTGTCAAAATTCTAGTATCACAATGGAAGTCTAAAGGTAGTTTAAAGGTAAACTAAAATAACTAACAAGCAAAGGCAATAATCCAAAGACAGAGAAAAGGTCCAATGAAAGTATGAAACAATTGCAATCCAAATCACAAAAGGGAGCAATGTTCCGTGAAAGCATCTAGTTCACAATCCAACACAATACACAAGCAAAGGCGTCAGTCAGGAAGTGTCTTAAACAGAAAATGAGTTCCAATATGAAATCTTCATGAAACAGCTATTCTAAGGGCAAGTTCATAACAGAGAAGGTGTGGTCAACCTATGCAGGACACTGGTAGCGCCATAGTGTAGCATATAAAGACAATTATTAAAATCAGAAGATTGTGCTAACCTGCCATCTTCAGCTTCAGGTATGTGGCGTTGGACACAGTTGTGTCTTCTTTTAGCCAATTCTGATCAGCAGCCACCAGGACGCCATGAGACCAACCCTGCATCAAAAAGTATCACACCCACATGCCAATGCCCCTTTTTATGTTTACGGCAGCACACTTTACATACCACAAGAGTACAATGACATATTTCTTGACTAATATTCCTTAGGCAGCGCTTTTTTTTTACGACACGATAGGCTGCATTTTAATTAATATTGGTCCTGACAACAATATGACTGACTACTTTAGGCAGGCAACGGATGCTCTTGAAACAATTTAATTTTTTTTAAAACAAAATTCACATTAAAACACTTTACATTTTTAAAATGTGTAGTGAAAATAGTGAAATTAAACATTAAAATAACTTATTTTTGTCCTAATCCATTAAATAACACAGTAGACTCTCTCACATTCTCTGTGAGAGAACAATATTTGTCCTGCACAATTTTAATGCTTCAAAAAACTAATTATATTGCAGACAAGTAGCTATCCCCAAATGGCACAAATGTTCCATAGATGGGACGTTGATCACCTTGTAGTTTAATTACAGACATTCTTAGTTGAAGCAGTGCAAATAATTACAGCTTGTAGACAAATTAAAAACTTCTTCTATGATCCTTCTGAGAAAATTTAAAAAAAAAAAATCGGAAAATACTAATGATAGGGCTACTGTCACTAGTAAAACTGAGGCCCATTACGACATGGGCTAACTTTACTGAAGGGTAATGGTAAAGGGATTTTAAAATGTGTTTAGCTTCCATCTCAACTGCAATTTAACAAATGTTACTTGTGAAGTTTTTTTTTACCCAATTAAAAGTTTTCACTGTCCCAGAAGCCAAAGGCATTGCTAAAACTTACAGTGCCTTCATTTCTGTCTAAATAAAACACATCAGACAAATTGTACACTATCTAATACATATAAGCCTAGTGGCGTGTGTTAGTCTGTGTGTGAAAAAAAAAAAAAAAACAAGCTGCAGCGCCACCTGCTGGGCGGAGTTATACACTGACCTACTAAATTCTTAGTGTGTGTGGGAAAAAAAACTCAGAAAGGGCTAAAATTTGGTATACTAAGATGTTTTTAATTTGTTAATTTAATTTGTTAAATTGTTAAGTGTTTATAAAGGTTTTAAAAAAATATATATATATTTCTTGAAGGAGAAGTGACAGTTGGGAGTGGTTGGTGGTTGCCGGGAGTGACAGTTGGGAGTGGTTGGTGGTTGCCGGGGGTAAAAGTGGGGAGTGGTTGGTGGTTGCCGGGGGTGACAGAGCGAGAGGAGTGTGATACTCAGGACCGCTGAGAGAGATCCCTGTGTCTGGATAGACATCTGGATAGATGTGGCGATAAAGATGAAGGATGAGGTGATGGAGAAAAATGATGAGGTGGTGACATGTGGACAAAACCACGTTAAAAAAGGGCGCTTGCGTCGAGAAGTAACGCTCTTCCCCTGAGGAGACCTGGGCTAGGCCCAAATGCATGACAAGAACCTTTTTAACACCTTAAGTAGCTTGATTTGACTAGAATGCATGATTATCATGCACGGGTTAACTTGTGCATAGCATATGGTACCAGAGAACAAGTACAATGTAGTAAAATGAATAGCACATTTTCCCCAGTCATATGAAGGAGAAACCATATAATGACCCAGCGCAAATGGTCCTTGTACCAGATGCATTTCCTGTACCGGCTTTATCAACAACCATGCCATGTACCCACAACAGTCCAATGGCACAGACAGTGTATCAAAATGAGTGGACACAGAAAGATGGAAATTCTAACACCCAATCATTTCAGGGAACCATTTAAAATTAAATTGACTTGGAATGAACACATTGTGGCAGTATAGTTTAGAATGATGCTCTGCAATCGGAGTCCACCTTTATGGAGGACACATTTCACCAGGAGTGTTAACTCGCTTAGAGGAAAGGGTTAGGAATACCATCATTCAGGTGTCTAGATCTATGAGACAAATATAAAAGGATGGGTTTGACCATCCAATCCTACACAATAAAATAAACATGACATCTTGGGCCTAATTTAGGTCCGAATACAACTTTAAAAAATAGCACAGAACTTTTACGTATTCCCATCCATATTCAGATCCAAGTGGGACTCACGATGAGCTTAGATTTTTATCTTGGTGTATGCACGTGCGGTATCTTAACAGACAGAACAGAGTGCCGTATAAGCACAAGCAAATGTTATATAAAATAAATGAACAACTGTAAACTGTATAATCATTAATAAATAATATAGTTGCTACTTTTTTTTTTACATTAGATACAGGAATCAAGATGTTTTAATACGTACTATTCATACAAGGGGGTTTTATGGTCTATCTTCATTACACACCTGTTCTGAGCTAGCTCGTGGCTTGTATATGTCATTTTGTGAACAAAGACTCTGCCGTGACAGTCATCACTATCAGTTGGCACTTACACCTGTCCTGTAGCTGGTGCACATAATACGGCTGAAAAAATACTTAGAAGAAATCCAGGGTTTGAATGTTCTGCTTCTGTGTCAGAACGCCCTGGACACACCCTTACTGTACATTGCCTACTTCCTTCCACTCCCTCCACCCTTCAGGTAGTAGGTTCCTTGCAAGTTTGGGGCTGCATTTTAGCAAGTGGAGTTGGGGATTTGGTCAAGACTAATGGTGTCCTCAATGCTGAGAAGTACAGGCAGATAATTATCAGTCATGCAATACCATCAGGGAGTAGTTTGATTGGCTCCAAATTTATTCTGCAGCAGGAATAGGACTCCAAGCATACGACCAATGTCATTAAAAACTATCTTCCATGTAAAGAAGAACAAGGAGTCCTGGAAATGATGATATGGCCCCACAGAGCCCTGATCTCAAAATCAAGTCTGTCTGGGATTACATGAAGAGAGAGAGAAGGATTTGAGCAAGCCTACATCCACAGAAGATCTGTGGTTAGTTCTCTAAGATGTGTGGAACAAGTTTTGTAGAGTTCCTACAAAAACTGTGTGCAAAACAGAATCAATGCATCAATTCTTATAGGTACACTTGAAGGCAAAGAGTGGTCACACCAAAATTTGATCCGATTTAGATTTCTCTTCTGTTCATTCACTTTGAAATTTGTTAATTGATAAAAATAAACTATTAACACTTTTATTTTTGAAAGCATTCTTACTTTGCAGCATTTTTTCCACACCTGCCTAAAACTTTTGCCCAGTACTGTACATCTGAACATGAATCAGGCCCCTTGTGTTTAAGCAGTGACAGAAAGACTAATTTTAATAAAGCTGATCAGTTAATTAATACATAAAACACATCCAACATATATAAATGTAGTATGTGTTGATGATTTTATCGGTATAGGTAGTGACTGTGTAACAAGAGAACTTTAAGGTATACGGAGACAATTTGCAATCCAGACTTTGTGTTATTTGCATTGAAAAGCTTTGCAAATTAATTTGCAAAAGGTAACCAAAGAAACAGGATTAAGGTTTTTTTTTCTTTTTCGCTTGCAACATACAATAGATTTTAATTGGAAAAAAAAATACAGCACACCAGAAATATATCTCACAATTTATTTTTTATTTCGGTTGTGGAGAAAATACAACATATTTTGCACTCTCATTGTTGCTGGTGTTTCAGTGTGTTGTTCCCACAGTAGTGTTTTCTTACACAGAATGTAGTATAGAGAGAATCTCGTCATATGTGTTCCAAATTAAAATATCAGGACATGTATGACCACATTCTGATCCAAACCGACTACATCCTAGATAAATCAACGATTTCCCAAGGTATCTAAAATGTCTTGGACATGAATCCCAAATAATAGAAAACTGCTCTATTTGGTTTTGGTAAAACTGTGACAGTCCTTCAAAAAAAAAAAAAAAAAGGGACAAAAAGACATGTTCATCAGCAATACTTGTATACAGTACATGACGCCTATATGGGGCTTCAGGGGAGAGGCTAAGGATTTGGCTACGTAATTTTGCAGGTGTCTCCAGTGGAATTTCCCCTATTTGTTCCATCCCGTATTCACGCGTACTGATTCCATTCTGTATCATGACCTATCATGTTTTGCATGAAAATACGGAAAGAAGATATAAGAGGTTGTTGGGAAAAGGCAGTGTTGTACAGAGAGACACACAGACTAAGGCTAGGTACACAATGGCCCGATGATGGCTGATTTGGAGATTTTTCGTGCAGACATCCGACCGTTTGGTCAGATATCATGTGAATGTGTATAGTGACACGATGATCTAAAGTTGTCCCAAAGTGCCAATCATCGTTTCATTTGGTTGGTAGTACGGTTTAATATTTTCTGAGCAATCAACGACCAATCATGTAGTGTGTATGCACTCATGCCCACAATCTCCATAGAGTTTATAAAGTCATTTTCTTTTTAGCCGATGCTAGCGATTAATGTCCCGGTGAATAACTGTAGAGAGTGCTGTAGAAGGAATAATTAATTTGTTTGATCTGAGACAGAATGTTTTATTTCAGAGTAACAGAAGCTAACGAAATTGGTTAGAACATGTGGATAGTTATAACAAGGCGGTTTTAATCGGTGTGACAATGATTAAAAGAATGAATGAATATTGTGCTGTCATTCTCTGAAGATTAGAGGACCAGATGAAGGACCAGAAAAAAAAAGGAGAGTAATAAGAAGAGTGACGACATAGAAATGGAGAAGCAGGAAAAGAATCCCCCAAGCAGACAGAACGTTATGCCCTCACCCACCGTCAACAAGTGGTATTCGGTTGAGAAAACACTTTGGCATCCAAAGAACATGTCATTGGCAGAGGGAAGAGTTTCTCCTGCAGTCCCACCAGTTGTTTTAACTGGTGGTTGGAGCAGCAGTACAGCCTCCCTGTTACTAGTTACTGGTTTAAGGCACCATATTGTGACAGAGTGCATCTTGGGGGAGGTTTTGCCTCCCTTAACAACATTCGCAATAGTTGCTGCACCTTAATGAAGTACAGTTATGGAGGAAGCACTGTAAGATGAGCAATTGGCAAAGTAAATTGTAAGCTGAATTTACAGTGCTGCTGTAATTTGCACCTGATGCAATCATGCCCTTTGATATATTAGTCCCTGTTATTAAGACAGAGTGGTGCGGTCAGCGTAGAACAAGAGACTTCTCCAGAACATGAGGCTTTGTCTCCCAGGCATGAGGCTGGGGAAGCGTTGCAGATTCTATGCCTATTGGGCAATGAAGGTATTGAAGGTGCTACAGGCATGAGAGTTGCCGACTTAATTCCCACTGACCCTATCACGGTTTTTGGAGTTGCAGAGGAGAATCAAGCACCAGTTCCCTGTTGACTCCTCAGCAAGGATGCATGCATGCGGATCTCTGGATGGCCTTGCAAATTGTGTCCCAGAGTCTGAGAATGCATCATGGGGTAGTCGTCAATCCCCAGGCACCGATTCTTTAGTGTGGGAGTTTTTTCTCTACAAGTATAAGTCACAAGTGGTCGGCACTATGGAAATCTACAAGCAGGATAACGTTAGACTTTGCCTCCATTTAAAATTATTTGTCTACTTTCTTTGTTTGATTCTTGAGGGGGCGGGGTATTTGTGGGTCTGTTGATACCAATATGCTGCTGGTATTAAAGTTGCAATTGACCAGAATTTGTATGACATCAACAAAATGCTTTGCACATCAGAAACACTGGCGAAATGGGAGAGGATGTTTGTGAGCTTGGGGATAAGGCTGGGAAGAAAATCTTAAAATATAAACTGTTTCACTATCATTACCACTTTCGTGATCTGTTTTTTTGATCTTTATCCAAAATGTAAGTAAATTGTATCTGCCCCATAGCATCATGGTTAGATGTATATCTGCTACAGCTGCTCAACACTTACAGTACAGGAGCTGCATCATTTACAGTTCTTATTATTACATTTTAGTCAATGATTTCTCTTGGCATCCACGCTTTTTGGTCAATGTTTTTACTACACTTTTTAAGTTTCGACATATTTACTTCACGTTATTATTCTTATTAATACAGCGAACAAAAAGGATATATAGGAAGATGGAGCATAAACAGTGAACAATGACTGTCCAACATCACACAATTATTTATTTCTGTGATAATTATAAAATGGTGTAAAACAAGCAAATGTCGAGATTCTCATAGGAGGATAAAAAAAATAAGATCAAATTGTATGAATTTCATCTGTACTGTAGCTGGACTGCAGCTGTACCATGTAAAGAACAGGAATATGCCTGAACTGGTGCAGAATTCAATTTTATTCATTAATGAAAGACAATTAGTAAAGGCAACAGGGCCAAGAAATTCTCACACACTGGTCACAACAGGTGTGTTAATACCCCCAAACACTAGCCAGTGGGCCTCAAAAAAATATCACTGTAGTAGTCAGTGATCAAAGTGGAAATTTAAAAGTGGCGGTATGAAGAATATAAGTGAATGGAATTTCTTTTACAATAAAGGTAGTGGCGGTATGGCATACCAGTGTATTCACCCCCACTTTGACCACAAGTAGTCGTAATATTAATTGTGGAAAATACACGGATTCAAAGTAAATTTAATGAGATTCACCCGCTATATAACTAGGCTGCAGCTGTATGCTGTCCTGAACTTGCACCAGCAACTTGCAGTACAACAGGCCAGACACCCCTTAGAAGCCTGTGAAAGACAATTACTTTATTCAACAGCACAGTACACCAAATTAACATCAGTTCAATTGTATCAATTACAGCCGATTTATTTAGTATTCTTGATATGCTGATGCTTTGCTAGTCCACCTATATCTCTACTCCTAATCCTACCCCAACCACGCCACAGAGCAGAATGAACTGACTGTCATTTTCACAGTCTAATTTACATACATTTTAAAGAATATAAACTCCACAAATTATCAGTTTACAAAAAAGGGGAAAAAAAGCACAACTTATAGATTATATTGCACCTCTGCCAAACTGTGTGTTACACTGCAAAGCTTAACTTGTGCTGAAGTTCGTGACTACTTCTATTAACTTTAGGTAGGGCTATGTATATCTATAAACAGGGCGGTCAATATACACACTTTGTGCAGGACCTAGCTGGATGATTTGCAGCTTCTTTCCATGTGTAAGTGGAGGAACTTGATTTCACACTTCACCAGCCACAGGAGTAATAATGATCAGTTTAAATAAGTTTTGTAAAAGACAAAACAAAAAAAAAAAACCCCCACTAATTTTCATATACTTCAAAACATAATCTATATCAAAATATGTGACTGAAATTAATGTCCTAGAACTATGCTATGGGGTTACACTCACAGAACTGTGGGTTTTACTATAAAAAGACACTAATGCCTTTGAATCAACTAAATAATCTCAGATTTATCTAATTTCTTGGCCTGGCTGCGATCAGTTAACTTGTTGCTAGTTTGCAGTAATATAATAATAATGTATAACACTTAGGGGCATATTCAATTGTTTTTTTTCCGCGCCGCGGAAAAACTAGTACAGTTAATACGGTAATATGTAGCTGGATTTCAGCTCGCGGCTCAGGGAGCTGCGAGCTGAAATCCAGCGAGTAAATTACCGTATTAACTGTTTTTCTGCGCACAACTACCGTAATAACGGTAATCACGCGCGGACCGCGAGATTTTCGGCGTTTCCGCCGAGAATTGAATATGCCCCTTATAATGAACTCCAGACAAAATAAGACCACTGTTTATCGTCAGATATTAGATCATAGGCTACCCACTACATTTGCTCTTTGGCAGAGCATCCCCTTTATGTTATAATAAAGGATAACATGAGTTTACTAAACTCTGGATAGATCTCAAGATATCACACTTAAAAATCAGGAATAGACATAAAGGGATTTAACTTCTTACTTCTTTAATATACACAGTTCTGAAGGATATTCTATGTTTCTATAATATTTGTAGCGAAACTAATGTTTGTGTGTTTTTGTTTTCTTATTGTATTTCTTATTCTTATTTCTTATTGTAACCCCAGAAATATATTTTGTTAGAGTTTTTATGAATCCTATTAGCAGTTTATTGGCTTTGTATGTTTTCAAAATGTAGTGCTTGTAGGCGAAGGGGAGCTTGGAGTCGTATCACAGCAATATGTGTAGTGATTGTGGAAACAAACGGCAACTCACGTAGTCGATTGCCATAATCAGAAACTGTGTGCAGCAGGGTTACATCAGCTAGCATTTGCACTCTGAAAAGAGCCAACACCTGCAGAGAAAGTAACACAAAATGGAGTGGAAGTGGGAGAAGACGGATCAAACAATTCAAAATTGCTTAGTACTGTCTGTTTACTAGTGATACTGTTTAGTTTGGTCGTTCTAAACATGAGGCACAGAGTGGCTGGATATGTTAATGTGAAGCCCACAGCTACCATGTTGTATTATTTTTTGAGCTTAATATATTTGCTCGTAGGAGCAGTGTTTTCTTACAGGCTAATTTCACTTTCATCTTCTCACAGAGACAGAGTTCCTGCCCATTTCCCCTCACTGTATAAAGATTTAAGATCCTGATGGACAGCAATGGGTCAAAAGCGGTGAATACAGGAATATTTTACCATTCAACTTGTAATACAACAAATATCTTGCATAGAGAACATTTAGTGAATTTTACAATGTGTTCCTTTATACGAGAACGCCACATTGAAGCTATAATTCTCCATTGGAAAGTCATACTCAGGGGTCATATTTGGAGGTATGTTCCCAAGGAAACACTAGACTTCTTTGCTCTCTAGGGAACTACGAGAAGAATTTCATCCCAAAAGAGACTTAACGTGCCATAAAATGGAAAATATAGCTTTCTTTTTTTTTACTTTGTTTTGAATGCATAAAAATACACCTAATTTATAAGTAGGGTACATTTGTACTTATTTTACTATAAACATTATACAACTGGCCATACACTATTTGGCACAAATTAATGAATTAAGATAGGTCTACCAAACGGATTTGTTTGATAGTAAAACCTGTAAAAAAATATTTAGAACACAGGAAAACTCATCTGAAAGCTCCAGCGTGAATAAGTGCTCAGAAGAATAAATCACATCTTTCTATAAATAGAATTCTGCGTGCAAGTCTGATTATTAATGTTCTCAGTTCTTCAGCACTTATCAAAAAGCTGCATCGCTGTTCACTGTACATTGTATAGAAACTATAAGTGGAATAGATCACAATTTAAAGGGATATTATACATTCATTACTTAAAATGTTCTGAAGTTAACATGTTTGTGAATGACACAGGGTACTCACATATCTGACAGAAATGTGGAACGGGGGTACTGTTCCATATGGAAAACTGTATGGCAGCTCCTACTCATATTAATTAATGTAATATATGCAAGTGATAAACGAACATTCCACACCCTACATTTCTGTCACTTGTCTGTTCATAGAGTCTGACCTCCACAAAGAGAGGATTCAGTGTGCAGAGCTTTGAAGCACAGTGTAATGTCAGGTCAGCCTCCTATTAAATCATGTTTTCGATTCATTCTCAGTGTGCTCACTATTGGCTTTGGGACCTGCAAGCTAAAAGGCTGCGCTATAGCAATCGCTTTCCATCAGGTCCTCCTAGGTGGAGGCTTGATTTTATCCAGATCTGCACTTTTATTAATTAATATAAACATGAAGAATTACATTTAACCAGGGGAGGGCGGATTAATTACCAGGTGACACATCATTGCATCTGCTTTTATACTCTGTGGACATAAAGGTTTATATACCAACATACATTACAATTGTCTATGTACTCAGATGCGTTTGAAGGCCATTGAGCCTTGTGTGCCCCACTTTTGCTGTATATAACCCTCCCCCTCATTAAATTGAACTGATCTTGTTTTTGTATTGCTTCTATGGTGCTCATTAAGAATGTAAAGGTAACTAACTCAATTTGAAATCATGTTTATGGATTTTGTGATATGAAATATGAGGTGCACAACTTGTGGTGGGACAATAAGTGGGGTCACAGAACCTGTTTTGGGTTCACCTGATGGTCAGGTGTACAGTAAATTCTATTCATGCAGCGACAGTTGGAGTCCTAGATAAAGAAAGGGTCAGCACCAAACGGCTTCTTGTGTGGTGAAAACTACTTCTGTTAACCTGCAATGTAGGAATTTCTTCACTTTTGTCCTGTCCCAAACTGTTCACTTATTTCAATTTATTGCACATATAATGAAATCTTGCTTTTTGCAATATTAACAGTTATGATTGTGCACAAAGAACAGAATTTTCTAATGCATAATTAACATCCCAAACTGCCCTTCAACTGGAAGAAATGTTTGCCTCTATGCATCTTGCTACAGTGGTTGGTTGGTCCATCTGAATACTACGTAAATTACACAATTTTTACAGATGTCATTTACGCTTATGGCATAAATCATGTCCGACTCTACATCAGTGATACACAGAGGTATTGTCATTATAGTATCATTTGTATTATTATTATTAGTATTATTATGGTATTAGTTGTGCCTGGTCTTATATACATAAGAAAATGGTCTTATATACATATGAAAAGAATGTACAGAAAAATAAAATAGTTTTAAATTTAGCTTCTCTTTAGTGCATTTAATTTAACGCGTCCAAAATATACAATTATCAATATCAATGAAACGGCAAATGAAGGGATGTTATTAAGCGGACTGAAGACAGCGATGTATTCTTACAATAAAACACTGCAGATCAATACAACTTGTAGAGAATACACATACTATTGACTTTCTGTAACACTTCTTGATTTTTGCATTCATTACACAATGTTAGTAAGCTTCAATAATACCTTATCGGACACAACTCATCAACTACTTATAATATACTAGTGCATTACAAGTCAATGCGGTTCAGGAGTACTGTACAGAAACTACAGTTAAATCTATGATGGGTAACCCAAATGTTGCTACCCTTATTTAAATTTAAAAACCCTGGGGGAATGGGGGACATGTTTTCCGGTCAACAAGTAGGTACCGGAAAAAATAATTCTAAACACTATTAGACTGTAATCACCAAATGCCTGTCACATGAGAGATTCCAGGAAACCAGTAAGCAATTAGTTTTGGCTGCTGTGTGCGAGTTCATACAAGGTAGGAGGAAGCTGTCGCAATCAGTACTAAATCAAGAAAAGTACCATTGGGCAGCTTGGGCGGGGAAGACGTAATAACTTAAGCTGGGTACACACTACAGAAATTTCAACCAACTTTTTATGCCGAGCGATTTTACATGCGATCGATGTTCCGATCGCTCGGTCCATGGACTGCATACACACTAGCCTTGTTTTAGACGATAAAGGGAAGAGTGGACGTCCCTTTAGCGACTTTTTACAGCCATGTTGTCGTGAGCAATGACTAATTTCGTACTCACTGTTGTGGATCGGTCAGAAGTTTATACACACTACACAGCGGAAACGAGATTGGAAAGAAAATATTAAACGGTACGACCAACCAAATGAGGCGATAATCGTCCATTTTGGCAGACTTCCAACCATCGTGTCACTGCACACACTGACCCGACTTTTGAACGAGCGGTCGTATGTCGGCTGTTTGAGCCGATTATTGGACGAAAACAGTGTAGTGTGTACCCAGCTTTAGTGACCACTTGGGACCACTAACAAGTAAAAGCCAATACACTAAAATACAAATCAGCAGGTGTGCACTGATAATATCACTGGAAACTGCACAAGGTTGCTCATGATGAAAAAATAAAGTTAAAAAGCAAATGCTCCTACCAGTTTCAGCGCAACAAGCACTACTAACAAAAGGAAATGTTTAACTATATAGAGGTTCACATGATGCAAAAAATAATAATAATTCTGATCACGATATTTTAAAAAAAGCAATTTCAATTGATAATGATCAATGATTAATATAGCAATATATTAAAAATGTAATGGGTCTCAATTTTAATATTCAATGTATTATTTATATAAGTTTACTTTTCAGCAAAGTAAGCTTGACCAAGCTAAACAGAAATTCCAGTGAAAGCTAAGCACACAAGTCGACAGGCGGTCGATGGTGATGTACAGCTCCAAGTCTTGCGTGTTGACACACACCTAGTAACATGTAATAACAAACATACCAATTCTATGTGTTTACTGAACTTGCCCATTTAATTAAGTACTTATATGTCTTGTACATTTTATTTTACACCCTTGAGGTGGTAAAATTTGCATTCTGTGTAAAGTCCAATAATATTGAAACTGTATAAGGAGTTGCCAGTTTCAGATCAGGGAAAGAAGGGAAGAACAGAGCAGCTTTGGATGTCACTGTAAGATGTACTCAGGGCCGATGGAATACAGTAACCCCGGTAGCACCGCATCGCATTTACCAGGTCGCCACAACAGCCTGCACTGAAAACATATTTTTTCGACACTTCATCTTCCCTCTGGGATTTCCCAGAGAGGCCAATAAAAAGTAGGCAAGTATATGTAATGAATTGTATGAAAGCTAAGAACAAACATACAGCACGTAATTGCAAGCAATATAAATCCAACAATGAGAATGTACACTCATGCTGTTTGTATACATATACATACGCACATGCATGCATATAACAATAATATAACTGGGAGGCCGTTAGAATCAGAGTTTAAACATTTTTGGCTCAGAAAAAACAAACAAATGAAAGCTATAGCGTGAGTGGGAGGGAGAGCTGAAATAAGCTTAGGATGAGAATAGAAGGGAAATGAACTGAAGAAAACCAAATCTACAGCCACAGGTCATAAAATGCAGCCAATGAACTCAAAGATGGAAACGCCTGAATGCCATGCATCAGTTCAGTCAGAGTAATATATTACATACAGCTGCAGCTAGAGAGAGATGAAAAGGTCTGCTTGTATCCCATGTTCAGAATATCCTCAAGTCATTTAAGGCTTGCCCGATTTATCACTGATCATGGTACATCAGCAACTTAAACTCTTTTTATCGACTGAAACACAGTGTTCTCCAGTTTATTAGGGGCCTTTGTAAAAACAAAACAAAAAACCTAATGTAACCTTAGAAACGTACCCTGAAAACTAGTTGACTAACACTTCCGAGTTCAGGGATAGAAATTATGTTTTTAATCTTTATCTTTTAATTGGATTTTCAACCAGAGAGCCCATCTGAGTTGGCAAGAAGACATCCAAGGTGAAATGGCAGAAAGACAGACCGTAACGCAAGACAACACAGATGGTGAGAGATCAGGAGAAGATAGGTTTGTGTATCATCCGCATAGAGATGATACTGACATCCAAAGGAGCTTATTAGTTTTCCAAGAGAAGTCATGTAGATAGAGAATAGCAGAGGACCTAGCACTGAGCCTTGTGGTACTCCAACTGATAAAGGAAGCTGAGCAGAGGTGGATCCAGAGAAATTAACACAAAGAGCGATTAGATAGGTAGGATGAGAACCAGGATAGGACAGTGCCTTCAAGACCTAGGGATTGTAGCGTTTGTATGAGGAGAGAGTGGTCAACAGTGTCAAAAGCATTAGAGAGAGCCAGGAGAATTAGAAGAGCGCAATAGCAGTTTTTGCTGTGATCAAGTCTTTGACAACCTTGGTCAGCGCAGTCTCTGTGGAGTGTTGAGAGCGAAAGCCTGACTGAAGAGAATCCAGTACGTTGTTTGCTGTAAGAAAGTGTGTGAGGCGAGTGTAGGCAATTCACTCGAGAAGCTTGGAGGGGCATGGGAACTAAGATATGGAGCAGTAATTTGAAAGAGAGTTTGGGTCAGAATTTTGTTTTTTTTCCAAATAGGAGTAATCACTGCATGCTTGAATAGTGATGGAAAATACCAGTAGAGAGAGAAAGATTACAGGTTTTAGTTAGAAGTGGATTGAGCACAGGAGACAGGGACCTATCAATTTGTGAGGGTATGGGATCAAGAGGACAAGATGTAGAGTAGGAAGATGAAAAGAGAGTAGAAACTTTCTCTTCATTTGATTCCACAAATGAAGAGAGAGTGTCAGAGGGTGCTACAAAGGAATTGAACTGATAGCTTGTCGAGCGGGATGATACCATTTCAAGTCTGATATTATCTACTTTGTCCTTGAAATTTGAAGCAAGATCCTGGGCACTGATGGAGTGGGAGGATTGAGAAGAGATTAAAATGTGTTAAAAAAGTGTTTGGGGTTAGAAGCCTGAGCATAGATGAGAGATTGGAAGTATGTTTGTTTTGCAGTGTCCAGAGCATTTCTATAGGAGTGGTAGATATCAGTATATGAGATGAAATCATTAGAGGTACAAGATTTAGGCCAGTGACATACTGCTTTACGAGAAAGTTTTTGTAGAATTCGTGTTACTGTAATGTGCCACGGTTGGCAACGAAGTCTACGCAGAGTATGAGGAGTCGCAGGAGCCACTTGATCAAGGGCAGTTGCTAGGCTTTGGTGAAAATGAGGTACTGCCTTATCAGGGGAGGAGAATGTAGAAATTGGGGAGAGAAGGTGTTGAAGGGAGGTGGAAAACTGTTGAAAATCAATAGAGTTAATATTACTGCGGGTGTGAGGAGGTTTGGAAGAGTTTGACACTGGGGAGGGTAAAGAACTGGGGCTGAGCCAGTAGCTAATAAGGTGATGATCTGATAGGGGGAAAGGAGTGTTAAAAAAATGAGAAACTGAGCATAGTCTAAGATCAAAACAGTGGCCATCCTGATGAGTAGCGGATTCAATCCGCTGTGAGAGGTCAAGTGAGGAGGTTAAAGAGAGTAGTTTGGAAGTAGCATTGGAACTTGGATTAGCAAGAGGGATGTTTAAATCACCCATGATCATGGTGAGGATGTCAGAGGATAAGAAGTGAGGGAGCTATGCAGAGAAGTGTTCAAGAAATTGTCGGTGTGGTCCAGGGGGCGATGACAGCAACATGCATAGAAAATGGGTTAAAAATCCTAACAGTATGTACGTCAAAAGATGTGAAACGTGAGTGATGGGACATTGGGTAGAACTGTGAATGTGCACTGTGGGGAGAGAAGTAGTCCAACCCCAACTTCTTGTGTGCCTCCAGGTCTGGGGGTGTGGGTGAAATGGAGACCACCATGTGAAATGGCTGCAGGTAAGGCAGTGTCTGATTGCGTGAGCCATGTTTCTGTTATTGCTAGAAGGTTGAGGTTGTTTGAGAGGAAGAGATTGTGTACGGAGGTAAGTTTGTTAAAAACAGAGCGTGTATTCCAAAGGGCACATTTAAATTACTTTGGAAGAGGGAAGGCCGATTTCTGTAGCGTTCACATATATGTGTCTGTGGGAGAAGTGAGGGGGACCTGGATTAGGTGATAGATCACCAGCTAATAGAAGCATGGAGTAACAGAGCTAGGAAAGATGTGCGTCCCTTTAGTTTCTGGCGACCGGGTGAGGCTGTTAAAGTTGTTGAATTTAAATAGGAAAAGAGTTCATGAGTGTTAACTAGAGGTGAGTGAAGTAATGAAAGGGCAATATGGACAAAGGTTTGTGTTGCAGGATGGATGAGGGACGATATAGTCCTAAAGATAATGCCATGAAAGGAGAGGAAGAAAAATAGTTTGGAAAGCATTGGGATTTATGAGTCAAATAGCAAAAATTGAGGGAATCAAAATAATTACCTAGTTGTACAATCAGAAAAGTAGTGCAGAGTGAGGCTGCAGTAGATGTAGTTTAATCCGGGATGCCTAGATAGCATGGACTAATGATGTGGGGAACCATGTGGGGGAGTGGGTGGAAGTGTTGAATGGAGAGTAATAAAGAACAGGTGATGGGAGTAGCTGAGTTATTGCAGAGTCAGAGAGAGTAGAGTGGTTCAAACTCAGTTTCATTTCTTCATACTTGTGATGGCAGACAAAGCCTTGAGTAGAATTGAAAGTATAATGATGAGATAGAGGACTGAAATAGCTCTAGCATGGGTGGGGAGTAGCTGAGCAAGTAGTAGAGCAGGCCGATTAAACAGAGGGGATGTTGCAGGGAAAATAAACTGACAGATAAAACAAACTTTCATGAGCGGAGTAGAAAATAAGATCAGAGTCCACAACAGTCCTCATGTTGCGTGAAGCTTGTAGCCAGAGAGAGATAGAAACATCAGGAGTAGAATATGGAGTTTCAGGTGAATACTGACTGTTGCCCTTGTGTAGCTGTGATAATAGGCAGAATATTCTTCTCCTGTTTCCTCCTGATTAACTCTGGTATAACTCACAATTATGCTATTTAATTTTTTACACTAGTAACTATACACTTAGGGGGGTATTCAATTATTGCCGTTAACGAGCTAAAACAAAAAAAAAACGAGCGCTCTAAAAATATTAGCGTTAATACGGTAATTACTCGCTAAATTTCAGCGAGTAAACTACCGTATTAACGGTATTTACGCGCATATTACCGTATTAACGCTAATATTTTTAGAGCGCTCGATTTTTTTTGTTTTAGCGCGTTAAAGGAACAATTGAATACCCCCCTTAGAGCTATACACACAGCTATATATAAACCCTCAATAAACTCCCCAAACACTAGCAATAAAAGTTTTAAACAAACAGTGAAAGGACAGCAAATTAGAAATAAAAATGCACTTTCTTAATACAGTTCTAACACTGGTGCAAATAAGGTTGAAGTAATTATCATTAGAAATATAAATGCACTTTCCAATTCTCCTATTATAATGTTATTTAAACCATTAATTCTTTATATACAGGAATATCTCACATGTACTTTCTTTAGATTATGTGCAATTTATGAACTTTATATATATTTTAACGCATATTTTAAATGTGTAAATTCCTCTTTCTGTGTCTTGATATATTTGCATTACCTCTTAGGTCAAAGATTAATTATTGGTATAAAAAGGGCTAGATTTACTTGCTATTATATGGTGTTTCAAATTGACCGCTCAAGCGGAGAGTCAGAAACATGTAGGGTAAATTTCGTTCATATACCTCCTCCTTTTCATTTTCACATCTGTGCTATTTGAGTATATTTATGTGTGTGCTGCATTATTTATTCTCTGATATTTTTATTGGGACCAAATGCCAAGGTTGGTATTTTGTTTATGACAGTTAATTTCTTTTGCGCATTTATTTTTTTGCCATTTTATGTGCAAGGCATATTACAGAAACATCACAACACTATAAAACTCAAACACCAGTCACATTCATTATACATAAACCATATATTCTCACATTATTTCATTCTAGCCATTTCAAACAAACTACATTTATAACAAATCACAAACCCCATGTATACCATAGCCTGCTCTATCCATAGTCCCATTCATCCTCAGTATACATCATCCATAAGCTCATACATTTTATATGATTATATTCCAAACACCGCTCTGTACAATGCATCAAAGGCCACGGCTTACAGACTCACATTATAGCACTCTGTAATCTCACCTATGTACAGACAAAAACTGGTCTCCATGTGGCCTCACACTCCACTAATCCATATGTAACAATCATAAAATCATTACATTTCAGTCTCCATAACATTATTAATCTATAGTGGAGAAGGGAAGAAGGGGAGAGATAAGGACCGAGAAAGAAGAGTATAATTGTTCTCCCAGCTGTTCAGGTGTAAGAGAGACCTAGGAGCCTCGAGCAATGGTATCTTAATGCAGACTGAGTCCTGTTACCGGAAGTGGTCCTCAAACTGTTCCAGTGGCCAAACTATGTGCTCCTTTGTCTGAGGTGGCTCACAGCATTTCATATGTAAATGCAGGCTGCCTTTTCAGCCTAAAAACTTATCTAACTACTAATGTACGTAACCAAGGAAAAATGGCTGATTCAATCATGTGGTTTGAGTGAAAGCAAACCGGCTGAATCTGAAACAGAAGCCAGTCTATCATAGAATGGAAAATCCTTATCAGAGAGGATTGGTTTTTTAAATAATTAATCATGCTTTGTATCACTGACTTATTATACATACACTTATTTTTCTACAGAATGGAATGTTTAATTATTGGATGCACTTTGGCCTATTCTTGTGTTGTACATATTTGTAGGACTAGTTGTGGAGGAGGAGAAGTTTGTGAACTATTCATACCACTACGTTTCGATTCTTTAGCCATATTGGATTCATAGTCCGCTGTACCTCTTGCAAATTTACAGCTTTTCCTTATAGCAATTTCAATCTCACATGTGGTAGCATGTTAGTTTACTTTTTGGAAAAGACTGTACACTCAGTTTGCGAGATAAAAAAATGTATATCATTTTCTGTTACATTGTTATTTATTCATGTTTTGCTTTGCTTCCTGTTTTGTTTTTTTCTACTCCTGCAATGTACTAATTTGTTGATTCGTATCTGTATATGATTGCGATTTCTCAAAATATATAGTTAAAAAAAAATGTATATCATCATCATCATCAACATTTACACTTTACAATTGGATATATATGTACACTATCTATTAGTAGGAAACACCTTGCTATACACCTTTGCACTTTCATTTCTGCAAACGGAATGAATTTGTAGACTGCATCAGTACTGTCCCCCGATTCATACTGTCATGTAGTAAACATACTTTCATTCTGATAGGCGTGGATGATTTCCTTGCATTTAGCACAGGAAGGCAGAACACTTGGTAACAATTTCCTGTTGAACAGATTAATTCTTCAGCCTACGTTATATTTATTTTCACTGCCTGTGATTATAGTTTTCTCCAGCCACTGTGCCAAACACACTTGATATATTGCATTCTGGCATGAGTTTTAAACAGAAAAATGTAATATCAAATAAGAGAACAGAAAAACAGAAACATGTTTTTTTATTAAAAGCAGATATAAAACGTTTACATAATACTTGCAAAGCAGTGATAGGATGCATTATTACAGGAAAAAGATCACAGAAAGTGGTTGTGGCTGGTTCACATAGAAATAATATATTATAGAAATGTATTTCAATAAGTGGCGACGGTGCCAACTTATATAATTGCCAATGTTGATACCATGTTATATTTCTGTATTATAAATGTATGGATTTCTGAGGCAATAGGCACATGTGTAAAAGAAATGTGTTTTCTGCACTGTCTGAAAGCAGGTAATTTCATGTTAATTACACCTTTTCATCTCAGTGACCAACACTTGTTTAGCTTGAACACACAGCAGGGGGTAATTAGACTTCCTGGTAGGCTTCCTATCTATTTAGACAGAGGATGCAAGTAATTTAGAATATCACAGATTGATGTAAATTTTGTTAAATTGCATTAAATGCAAAATTAGAGAATATGATATCCCGATGATAAACATTCAATGTAAAATCTCAGACGTTATGATGCCAGACAGGGGGTGGGTTACCTGCTGCCAGGCTAAGACTCCAAAACTGTATAAAAAGAGCACTGTTTGACCATGTAATGTGTCATTCCATCTGTAACTTCTGGAGAATTGATAGTACCTCAAACTAGCATGTAAAAGTCCTTGTCAGGGCTCTTGAGCAATAGAACATCACTGCTTGAAGATTCTGCCTGCGACTATTACCTGCTGTATCCTGTGACCAACAGAAAAGAGCTTACACCCTAATCCATTCCCCGGTTGTCCTGTGTTGAACCCAGCGTCTCTGTGTCAACGCTCTGCCCGCTACCCAGCAATCCTGATCCAAAGTAAGTGGTCAGGAGATACCAGCCAGCCCACAGCAAAGAAGCATTGCAGCAGCTATACCTGCTACCCCAGAATTAAGCGGCTCTGGGCGACGCAAAAGAGTCCAGTGGTAGCAGCCAAATTCCCCTACAATTAGAGCGCAGTTGGCAATCACAGTTGGCAAGTGTCAGGTGGCAAGGTGACACCAGTAGGAGTTGTCCGTAACAGTCGGCTATGGACGGTGAGAAGAAAACCAAGATAAACTGTGCCGGAAGAATATCCTTCCATTCTTGGTCACAGTGGTTAAAATTTAATTGTATATATGTGCTGAATAGACACATATTCAGAACATTTTATTTTGTTTTGCATACTAGTTTTCAAATTTATTACAGCTCTTTGTGTGTTATAAAATGCTGAATATTCAAATAAACCTATAAGATTTTCAGGGACCCAGAAAACAAGAAGATATTTCTAGGCCAGTCATGGGTATTAGGCAGACACCAGTTCTCTGTCCCTGCACTAACTTACTCTCTTGCTTTATGGCCTAAAGCAGAGCGTAAGATTGAATGCTGAATATTGCTGGTAGCAATCGGCTTCTAGATCACGTGACCAGACAGGGAGGTCAAGCAGCGGAAAAGAGAGTGCGGGCCATGCAGGCTCCGGACTGAGGCCATTTAAGAGACACTTAAAATAAACTTTATCTACAGAAAATCCTTGCCCATTGAACCAGTCAAATCTAATCTCTATTGGTTGGCGGAGTGTCGTCAACCCCCCCACCCACATACACCTGTTAAAATACTAGTACAGATAAGAGCCTTACACGCAGTCTCGACCAGGGCAGTCACACAAAAAAAAAATACCCCTCAGTCACCAGGAAAGAGGTGCTGCAACAGCTACACACATCATCCAAGCGGTAAGTGCTTCCAGGTGCTGGTGAAGGAAGCTAATGGTGGCAACGACTACTCTCCCACAACTGGGGGACACTACAGTGGAGCGCAGATAGCACCAACAGCTGGTGGCAGGGTGTCAGAATAAATCTATCCTTATTCCTAAAAGTAAGTTTGTGGATCTACAAGTATCACAGACTGCTTGGGCATGTTGGCACTTGTAGAACTTCAAGTACCAGCATTCCCATGGCTGCTAGGCCATGTTAACACTAGTAGAACTACAAACACCATCATGCCCTGGAAGTCAATGCTCGCTGGAACATGTTATTCCACAAACATACTTAATAGGTGGGGCAAAACAAAAACAACCACCCACAAACACTGGCTTTAAAAGCATTTTAATGAAAGTAAAAACTCCAGCAATCCCTTGTTTGTTATTGTATTAAACAACTATATCTACCTGAAGTAGTCAATACAGAATCTTCACCCACAATGTAATACAAAAATAAAATAAAAAAAGACCCCATAACAGTCAAAACAACTACAGGGCCCAGCCACTAAGAGACATAGTATTGAATGGATCTACCCAAGTGCAGTGTTATGTACTGCGCTTGACGCATCTTTGTTCCCGACACATCCATACGCCAGCTTCTACAATATTACAGTATGTTATCTATCCGAGTACACCGTTATGGAAGATGGGTCATATACATGCCTGCTGGACCTGGACAGCCTAATAATATTAAACAAATGGAGGCAGAGAAGCCTAATACGCCTGCCGCTGCATTGTACCAGGTATGTTGCATTCTTGACTGGTAGCATCCATACGCCAGCATCTACAATACAGTGTAGTACAATATTTTTTCTTTTACCCAAGTTCAGTTACGTTATGCGTATGACGCATAACATAACTGTATGCCTACACTGTATGCCTACAGTGAACTGAATAAAGCTAGAGATGCATTATGAATCTACTGATGCAGTGTTATGTACAGTCTTTGCGCCATTACACATCCATATGCCCGCATCTGCAATGCATTGTATACAATATTACAGTAGGTTTTATACCAGAGTACACTTTTACTTAATGGAGGAGATGGGGCTGCAGTACTCGAGGAGCCAGAAGAGAAACGGTTCAAGTTTATGGTAAATTGTAGCCACACTCATAGTAATCACATGCAAGGATAATATACAGTTGACAAAAAAGCAAGTGGAGGATTTTAAGAATATCCTCGATTGCAATTACATTTTTAGAGCTCCAGTTCCCAGGAAGAGTGCAAAGCTGGTACTGTACCCTTTTACTTTTTCTCTGTATTATTTTTATGAGTTTAAAGTGAACTATTTATGCCACTTAATTAGTTATGAGTCAGTTTTGAGTACTTGCAGTACTAAATATCACCTATCTGTATGTCCTAAGTTTCCGAACCGTGCAGCAGTAGCCTCTCATGGAATACCATCCCATGATTAAATAGCAAAAACCAAATTAAATGTTTCCTGACTCCTAACAAACCCCCATCCTGTCAAGTGATGGCAGTGAAGCCTCTATATTACCATACAGGAATGGCTTCATAAGAAGAAAGTGCTTTGCTTGGAATCATTTGATATTCCCATACAATCTTCTAGTTATTTTAGCCATCCCAAAGGTATTTGTACATCAAATCATAAACGGTTTTCAAAGTAACCATACCTTAAGAAAGCAATTACTGTCCACAGCAGGAGATTATAGAACATTAAACAGCGTGTAAACGAAGCCCAGCAAAGCAACCATCACAGGGCATATTTAGTAAAGGCAAAGACATAGTGCTTGTCAGCATCTACCTGATTAGTTATGTGTACAATATTGATGTATTTATTTGGGGAAGGTAGAAGGCCACAATTAAAACCTTTAAAGGTAATTTCCATCTTTAAATAATATCGGTCACAGATAAAATATTTGTCCAAGAAATGTTGTTTGATTATTGTGAGTCCAAAATACCCTTTGCAGGAGCTTCCTTGAATCCTATTAGCCGTTTTCTTGTATCTTTTCAAAAGTCAGTTCCAGTGAGAGGAGGGAACGGCACGATGTGCAGCAATTCTGGCACTAACCTGCAATTCACAAAATACATTGCAGATGTATCCTATAGCAGCACGAAGTAGTATCTATCATCTGTGACAGCATCATCATGCTGCCTATATAGAGTCAGCTAGTGTTGGAATCTAGCACAACCTGCATAGAGCTAAGACCTGCAGACAATGCAACACTGAATGGAGGGAAGAGGTGGAGCAGACATTTCCAAAGTAAAATAGCAGTGTCTGTTATCCAGAGCAACCAAACTAAACAATATTAGAAGGCCTGTTATTGCTGTATCTTCCAAAAGAAGTATACAGTTACCATATATTAGAGTTTGGCTAGTTATTATCTAGATTGAAAAAGGCTTGTTTTAAATTGTGAAAATTGAATCTACAAAACAAAAACCACCACAAATTAAGCGCAGACCTCATTAGGCATTCAATGTGGTGTTTAGTACAAAAGAATCTTATGTTCTTAAATAGCTATAAATAACCAAGAAATTACATAGAATCTTCTAATGCCAAATACATTAGGAATGCAATGCTATATATTTTTAATGTATTCGCTTAGAGCTTGAGCTGGAGAATACATTTAAAAGTTAAAATTAAAATACAAAGCATTAGACCTTGAACATCCAAACTATATAATGTGTGCAAAACATGGTAGAACAAGGCTGACCTTATAATATGGTCCTACATATGGACCTGCTTTATACATACAGCAGTCCTGCAACTCTGAAAGTTTATGGTCTCTACTGGAGTACAAATGAGACTTGCACATCTTTTTCCAATCAGGATTTAGCAAGTTCACGCCCCTCCCCCCCAAACATTTTTAAAGAACAACTACATAGTTATACGTCAGCAACTTAAAGCTTAACGTCACCCAGAAAGTGCCCCTCTAAAAAAAAAACCTTTGAGTGCAATCACTGTAAGGCCAGAAAACAATGTGGAGAAATCACACAGTTCAGTGGCTTAGAGTATTACAAAGGGGCGAAAAGGTGAGCGTTACTTTTTACCCTATAAAAGGTAGGGATCGCGGCTAATTGAATCTGGTTCACCTCATACCTCGCTAACCGCTCATTCTCTGTATCCTCATCTGGCTCTTCCTCCACCCCCTCCCCTCTCCCTGTTGGAGTCCCTCAGGGCTCTGCTCTCAGCCCTCTACTCTTTACGCTCTATACCTCCTCCCTTGGTGCTCTCACCTCCTCCTTCAGTCTTCAGTATCACATTTATGCTGACGACATCCAACTCTACATCTCCTCGCCCGATCTTTCCTCCACCCTCCTCTCATGTATCCGACTGCCTCTCTACCATCTCCTCCTGGATGTCCTCGCGCTCTCTCAAAATTAACATCTCTAAAACTGAACTCGTCTTTCCTCCATCCAGGCTTCCCTCCCACCATGACCTCTCTATTAGTGTTAACACCACCACCATCTCCTCTGTCACCCGACTCCGCTGCCTGGGCGTTACCTTCGACTCCTCTCTCTCTTTTGCTCCCCACATTTAATCCCTTGTCCAAACCTGTCCCTTCCAACTTTGCAACATTGGCTGCATCTGGCCTTTCCTCTCTCAGGATAGTACCAAAACTATCAACCACGCACTCATTATCTCCCGCCTCGATTATTGTAACCTCCTCCTTACTGTCCTCCCCCTCCACTCTATTCTCAATGCTGCTGCAAGACTCATCTTCCTCTCTCGCTGCTCCTCCTCCACATCACCCCTCTGCCTTGCCCTACACTGGCTCCCCATCCCCTACAGAATACTTTTCAAACTCCTGACCCCCACGTACAAAACACTCTCCCAGTCTACTGCCCCCTAAATCTCTAACCTCCTCTCCATTCACACTCCTGCCCGCTCCCTGCGCTCGGCCAATGACTGTCGCCTCTCCTTCACTCTGGTCACCTCTTCCCACTCCAGAATCCAGGACTTCTCCCGTGCAGCCCCCCTTTAATGGAACGACCTCCCTCACTCCATCCGTCTATCTCCCACTCTAAGCGCCTTTAAACATAATATACTGTCGCTATATCAATAAATGTAAATAAATAAAGTATCAGTGCAGGCACAGGAAGCCATGAGGTCTTCCCACTAGAAGGTATCAGGACCCCTAACTACCAGAGGTACAGGGGCACCAAAGAGGGAGCATATACTGTGCTCTAGAACTGGATGAAGAAGCACAAAGGAACCTGTATAATATCAATACTGACTTATTACATCATTGATTTAACATTAGATGCTGTGTCTATGTCCACAGTCTCTACTGCCCATTTCTTCAATGAGATATCCATGGCCCCTGGATTGCTATGTGGTTTTCAGGGCTGACACTCATCGTGATTGATAAAACAGGGTCACAATGGTTTTGTTTGATTTTTTTTAGCCCTCTAGACTAAAACAAATGAGTCCCACAATGATCAGTCTGTGTTCTGGTTATTATGATTAGGGTGTAACCCCTACTGTTGATCTTCCTGAAATCATTGTAACCAGTAAACTGTATACAAATAACTAGTTCTTTGAACAGCAAGTAAAGACACTATCTGAAATTGATATATGTCTATAATTATTAAAGGGAAGACTATACTGGATATAACTGTGTTTTATAAGTGTTTACATTTAACACAAAATAGCAGTTATCCTCAATTTCACATTTTCATTTTAAGGTTCAGTGTTCCTTTAAACGTATTTTATCCTGAGCATGAGTCAGTTCACCCACATGGCATATAATAAAGTGCAAGTTTCTACATGCATCACGAAAATTTTTAAAGTTTCCTGTGGCACAAAGACGTCAGCATACGCAAAACACCTAGATGTTTATTCTATAAAAATCATTATCTAAACCACAAAGCATTGACTGACAAAGAATCAAAGTGAAACAAACAGCATGGCTAGCACACATAGCCAAACAGACCTGTTACATACTATAAGGCATGTGCACTGTCTCAAAACAGACAAGATGAAAACAAGATGTACAATCTAATAATGACTCACACCATCTGCTTCCGAAAGGTTTTTGTGTGCAAAACACTGATAAGGACAGGTGTGCCTTACCTCGTCATTTGTTCCAATCTCCATCTCTACAATGGCAGCAGAACTGTTTACTTGATCTGTGTGCCTGGACTGCGATTTTAGATCTATCCTCCACTTCAGGCTCTTAAGAGTGTTTTCCCATCTGGTGTGGCTGATCACACTTTCCCGAATTTTCTTCTTGTGGTTTTTCCAAAATTTTGCGATGACCAGAGACTGCTCTGCAGTGATTCCTCCTTGCTTTTTAGTCTGTGCAGTCAGAAAAGCATCAATCTGATTTATATCCATATCTGCAGACACAATTGACTGAAAAGAGACAAAAGGATTAATAAACCGGATAGAATGTGTAGAAGCCACATCAACAAGTCTTGTCATCATTCTAACAAAGACAGCAGAAGTCGCTTTCATGCATTGGGGGGACAGAGCAAAACTCATAGTGGATAACCACATTTTTTTTTAAAAAAAATAAAATAAAAAAACACTACATTTGTAGGAAACTTGAACTGCATTCCAAAGATCAGACATATCAAGGTTTTCTTTAGGGCAGAAATGTTTCCACTGGCGCATGTCAGACTGTGTGAGGGGTTATTACATTTACAGAACTTGCAAGAGCAAGATCAGTCTTAGATCTTGAGCTTATGTTATGGTTAGACTTGCATTAGGTCCAGGGTTCAACTTGATGTAGAATTACAATGAGGTGGTGGACCCAGGGCCAATTTTTTAAACTGTCCTGAAGATACACACCATGACTGAGTAGCCCTTGTTTATACTTTGTATTACATGCAAGAGGCAAAGATGATATGAGGAAACACATGATATTCCATATCCTGCAAACTGATCATAAAAATATTTACTTCTTATATCGCTCACACAGCTATAATGGTGTAGTGCACCTCGTGAATGCTGTATTTAACGAAGCGTTTAGTTGAGATAAACTGAAGCATCCATGTGTGGCAATACATTTTGAAAATAGACAGGAAAGGCAAAATTTAAAAATACCCTGTTTTTAAATTTAATAAATTAGTTTCTTGAATCTAAATCACATCATGACATGTTGAATGTATGACTTTTGTATCAGAAAGTCCAATACAGCAGCCCCCATTTCTACTATAAACCCAGTCTCTGCTGGCTAGCCTACAATACAGACCCCATTCTCTGGTCACTAGTGAACAGTACAGACCCTGTTCTCTGGTGGCAAGCATACAATAGAGATCCCATTCACTGGTGGCATGTGCAAAAAACAGACCACATTCTCTGGTTTCTAGTGTACAATACAGACCCCATCCTCTAGTGCCTAGTATACTCACTATGGAATCCTGGAGCTGCCATCAGCCTTTGCTATTATTGTAAAACAGCATTCAATTTGTTATCCGGCAATGGATTGGCAGCATAATAACCCAAAATAAAGCTCTATGAGTCAGTAGCACAGGCTGAAGGAACACCTGCTGCAGTCCAGCAAGAAAATAACTTTAAACATACAGTAAAAGCCATATTAGAGTGACTTAAGTGCAATAAATCTATGTCCTGGACTGGCTCAGTCAATGCCTAGACCATAAGCTCTTAGATAATTAAATTATTTGAAAACTGCTGTTCATCAATGGCCACTATCCAACCTGATGAAACTTTGCAATATTGCAAATAAGAATGGCTGTAGATTACAGTGTCCATATGTGCAAAGCTAATAGAAAGTTACCCAAATACTCACAGCTGTAACTGCAGCTTAATATTATTGTAAAGACTGCATGCACCCAGAATGTATATAGTACAACCCTCCAGCATACTGCACACATTATCAACTTCGTCCTGTGGTGTGTACAAGTGCCAGCTGAAACAAGTTCTGGTCACCAGCAGTTGCCAAGTCTAATGCACTAATTTAATGACCAGAGCAGAATAAATTGGTATTGTTGGGTGCTAGACAGAAAAGGTAAATGAGGCACATAACAAAACAGGAATGGATAGGGCATAAAAGCAAGGGAGCAGCTGGTATAAAGTTAGGAGAGTGATCTATTTTTAAATTAGTGTGAACTCTCTGCAGGTGCGGGCGATACCTGCCTCTGTGCCCAAGCGAACCACAGCTCTAAACTTGCCAGCTTCCCCTACAGGCAACAATTCATTCCCGGCATCAGAAGCAGTGCAGTGCACCGAAAGCAGGAATTTCGGCATTTGGAAGGCAAGTTTGCGTTTCGCTGCTTCTGATCCCGGGAATGAATTGTAACCTCCCGGATACAACTTACCAATGTGCCCTCTCTATATCCCGCACGGCAAGGTTGTGACTTTGCAGATGTTTGTTATGGATCAGTGATAGGAAACTGAGGGTAGTGGAGGGGGCTGTATGTGCCTGGGATCTCCCCTCCAGACAGGATTTACGGAGCAAAATATGAAGTTGCACTGACTTCCTTATAGAGGATCTGTCTATAATGCTCGCTACTGATAGTAAATGTAGAATTTAGCAGATTATATACATAAAATATGATTCAGATTGTTTTGGTGAAAGGGAAAGTTGATTTCCACCCCTCTAAAAATCGTGTATTCTCCCCTATAAAATATCCTGTGTTGGCTTCTGTCAGTGCCTTTATGATTAAGTTCTCTCATGAGACAATGTCCTTTGATTTTCCATCTGTCTTCTAATATCAATAATTTGGTTTGTACTTTAACATATTTACACCAGGAAAAGAAAATATACAGTCATTATTCTGCTCACAAGTTTCCATTTTCCTGGTATTCATCATGGCAGCATATATAGGGCATATAGCTAGCTGACCGTTAAAAAGTGGGTAAGTGGAAAATAAAATGTTTATTAATGACACGGATTCGAAGCTTTATTTCTCAAAATAGAGTATACTGGAGCTTCCACATCCACCTTGTACATGATAAAGGTGTTCTTAGAAGTCCAGCTAGCGCTGCCTTACAAACTGTCATGGGAGAAACATTTGCAAATGCTGCTCACAAAGCCATTGACTCCCATAGTCACATGGGCTTTAATTTCTTAAGGAGAATCTTTTTTGAAGGCCTTGCAGGACAGATCAATAACCTTTATAATCAAGTTAGCAATGGTCTGTGAAGAGGCAGCTTGACCCTTCCTGTCTGCTGAAAGGATGACAAATTCTGTTTTTCTCCATTGTTCTGTAACATCCAGAGCCGTAACTAGGCAGGTGCGTGCGGTGTCGTCGCCCAGGGCGCAAGCCCAACGGGGCGCAGCTGCCAGATACCTGCCCCTGTGCCTAGGCAGACCACAGCTCTAATCTCGGCAACTTCCACCACAGCAACAATTCATTCCCGGCATCAAAAGCAATGGAACGCATGTGCGTTCTGGAGTAAATGCATGGACTATTATGGAACCCACAGACCACAAGTGCAAATACTAGTTAACCACTGTGTTTGACATGTGGTGTCACTGGTATTTAACCCAGTGCCATAATATATATGTATATATATATATATTCATGCATTTGCAAATATGTGTAACAAAATTTTTCAGTAAAGTGCCAACCACACCCCCACATTAGGTTGGCTACACCCACTCGGCAAATGTCACTTCCACTTAGATGGGAGGGCAGGGCACTAAAATGTCTAGTTAAGGCACTGCCTGTATCTGTAAATCCTCTCTCCTATGAAAATCTGACAGAAATTATGACTTTGGATTCTATTAATTAAGGTTTTCTGATTTTTTTAAAGTAAGCAGTATAAAAGCAAGACAGGTGTGGCTGAATTAAATGAATTGGGAGGGGAGAGGGGTAAGAGAGAGTTCATATATAGCGCCTTACAGCACTGGGGTCATGAGTTCAATTCCCGACCATGGCCTTATCTGTAAGGAGTTCGTATGTTCTCCCCGTGTTTGCGTGGGTTTTCTCCAGGTACTCCGGTTTCCTCCCACACTCCAAACATAGTGGTAGGTTAATTGGCTGCTAACAAATTGACCCTAGTCTGTCTGTCTCCGTCTGTATGTATGTATGTATGTATATATGTTAGGGAATTTAGACTGTAAGCTCCAATAGGGCAGGGACTGATGTGAGCGAGTTCTCTGTACAGCGCTGCGGAATTAGTGGCGCTGGCTGATGCTGATATGGAGCTGACAGAGGTAGGGCAGTTTGATAGTGAGTAATGTAATAGGATTTGGGAGTTAGATAAGAAGTACAGAGGTATGCATGCTTTTAAATCTGTCATTTATAACTGCAGATTAATAACTCTGTCTCTGTAATAATAAGTCTTCCTATACTAGAAATAATGAAACAAAATGTAAAGATCATATAGCGCTTAAAAATATGCATAAAATAAAGAGCTATATAGAGAAGAAATAGCCGAGAGCTGCAATACGGTGTTAAATATTAAGATGATGGGCTTTAAAAAAAAAATAAAAAAAAAAATCTTACTTGTGGAACACTGAGATCAGAGCTTTTTTTTATTATTGCATTATTTGTATGTTCTCCCTGTGCTTACGTGGGTTTCCTCCGGGTGCTCCGGTTTCCTCCCACACTCCAAAAACATACTAGTAGGTTAATTGGCTGCTTTCAAAATTGACCCTAGTATCTCCGTGTGTGTGTGTGTGTGTGTGTGTGTGTGTGTGTGTGTGTGTGTGTGTGTGTGTGTGTGTGTGTGTGTGTGTGTGTGTGTATGTGTCTATATTAATAAATTTAGACTGTAAACCCCAGTGGGGCAGGGACTGATGTGAATGAGTTCTCTGTACAGCGCTGCGGAGTTAGTGGCGCTATATAAATAAATGATGATGATAATGCTATTGAGAAGATTACTCGAGTATGGGGACCCGTTGAGGTTGTCGATAAGTCGGAAGCTGACAATCCTTCTGTTAGTCCACACACTGTCTTCAGGACAAGCGTCTAAGAAACTACAGCCTCTGTTTACCTCATCACGCAGACTGACAACAGGGAGCAAAGATGGAAATTTTAATACAAAATGTGTTTGTTGTTGGAAGGACTTTTATAATAGAGCAGCTTGCCTATTAGATCTTGGTCTGACAGCCTCGGGATGAAATCTTTTGTTGTGCACAGTAGTGGAAATGTACCAAACCAAGCCTGTTCTTTGCCAAAGTGGACAGGATTTTCTTTAGTTAAATATTTTCAGCGAGTCTGCCAAATATTTTCCATCAAGGAAATTCAATTACAAGCCAACTGAAAGGAATGACAATAATAAAAGTTTCCCAATGAACTAGTCCTTTGACATTCTAGTATAGTGTGTTTCTCAGGGTGGGGAGAAGGGCATTTGTCCAGCACATTTACCTTAGATGGGTTTTAGTAGACAAAAAAGAAACTTTATATTGAAAAATCACTTGCAAGGAAAATAAAATGTGCTTTATCTTCACCTGAGGGATCCATTGAGAAATCATTAACCCGATAATGCCAAGCACACATTAATTGAGTTTCATGAGAATGTTTCTACTCTGTAAAACAGGTCTATTGCTGTATATAGAGATTTACATTTTAAACCCAATAAAAATAAAAATAAAATAGCAATGGTCTAAAAAGAACTCCATGCAAAATCATTGTTTCCATGAGCTCCTATGCTCCAAACTAACAGAACTTAAAGGGAGATATTGATGCAAAACCCAAGCGCACATACCAATTGCTTTCTATTTGCATGAATAGAAAGTTTACAGGCGAGGGGCTTCAGCGCTCGTGAGGCCTTTTTTAAATAGGCCAGTTGGTAACAAGATAGAGGAGATTGGTGGGAGAGAGTTACAGTTATAAGGAAACCAGGTGTTTGCAAGGTTAGAATTTCTTTGTTTTCTTTCTTTATTTATCAAATTCATCTCCATGTAAAACAAAATGTCTATATTTAGGGGAGTTCTTCTTTAAAAATGGTTGTCCACATTTGAACCCCACAAATTTGTCACAAGGAGGTCAGGCAAAAAGGGTTCTACAATGACTGCTCTCCTCATCGCAAGCTCAATGTGACAGTGTTTGATGTGCAGGGTCATCGGCATATAACACAACACCGGCGGGTTATCAGCCTTAAGGGGTGGATGTCCAGCTACATCTACTGGCTGGGAAAGCTACCTAGGTAAGTGACCTCATGTATAAAGGGTGCACAATGCAAAGATACAATAATACAAAATAATCTTTACTAATAACAAAAATATGTCAAAATATATACTAAATAAAGCAATATACAGAACAAGGCATCCTTTCATCTCAGATCCACTGAATTGCATACAGAATAAAATGTAAGCAAAGAACTCCAAAAACAAATGTCTGATTTAACAACGGATGCCATCGATCTTTGGCCATGTGTCCATAACTACATTGGTAGGCGATTCTTTTAATGAAAAGGACACATGTTCTTAGTACATATTATGTGTATTCATAGATGAAAGTGGTATTGTCCTATAATCTTTTTTATTTGTTTTGTAAATATTGTATCCTAAAAATATTATCAAAGATTATTTTGTGTTCCTGTTGTAACTATTATTTTTAAACCTTTTTACCAGTGTGTTTTGCCCACTACAAGGTTTATTTAACAACGAAACAAAGGATTATTTAACAATGTTTTAACTGAGAATAAGTCAACTACTATCACTGTTGTACAGTGTGATCTACTTCATACACACTAGTTTTATGGTATGGTAAGTCCTACAGAACAAATTAAGTGCAGTGAAGTGGTGTGCAAGGGCTCTGGCTAGGATTAGAATATATATTTTGTAGTTGTTAAGCATAAGGTTGGGTCAGGGAGCTGCTGTTTCAAGCATCTCTGCATATATGTGATAAACAGCTAATAAGCTACAACTGTTGTTAGTATAACCTTAGAGGAGAGGTGAAATATAAAGTGTTTAAAGTAATAATATGTCAAAATGTGAAAAAAAAAAAATTAAAAATCGGTTTAACTCATTTATTCCTTTAGTGTAAAAAGATATAGTCTCTCCAGTGTAATACAAACATAACATCATGGAGCATCATTTACATCTGAATAGAATAACCATAGGGATCAATGACCACTTTGAAATAAGACATATGAACAGGAACTTACACCAACAACGTTGCTTACATTACAGATATTTCATAAAAAATCTGTTTGACTTGCTCTGATCAGACAGGGCAGCTGAGAAATTTAAGGAGACCCTAAGGGTGCCTTGAAATGAGAAAGTTTGGGATCCACTGGGATAGTGGGTGGCTACACTTCTGCTTCTAGCATGTCCTTAATATACAAAACCAATGAATGTATTCTAATATTACAAAGGGTTAAACTGGTAGCACAGTGTTCATCAATTTCACACAGATAATCACAGTTAGCTCAAGTGATAAAACCAGGGTGACTTCCGAGTGAAATGAAGGGGTACCTGGTGTTTTAGAATCTAGGACTGTGACAGACAGTGTTGGGGGCCCATCATCTTAAGCTGGGTACACACTACAGAAATTTCGACCAACTTTATATGCCGAGCAATTTTACATGCGACCGATGGTCCGATCGCTCGGTCCATGGACTGCATACACACTAGCCTTGTTAAGGATGATAAAGGGAAGAGCGGACGTCCCTTTAGCGACTTTTACAGCCATGTTGTCATGAGCAATGACTGTAATTGCGTACTCACTGTTGTGGATCGGTCGGAAACTTATGCACACTACACAACGGAAACGAGATTGGAACGAAAATATTAAACGGTACGACCAACCAAATCTGGCAACAATCGTCCATTTGGGCAGACTTTCGACCATCGTGTCACTGCACACACTGACCCGACTTTTGAACGAGTGGTCGTATGTCGGCTGATTGAGCCGATTATTGGACGAAAACCGTGTAGTGTGTACCCAGCTTTAGTTCTTGCAGCAAGTGGCTGGCTATCACACTATCACACAATGACCTATTGTCTGCCATGTAAAAGAAACATCTCCCTTCTAACTAAGCATCTTGCTACAGAGAAGTGAGCATAAAGGACATTTTATTTATCATCATTTATTTATACAGCACCTCTAATTCCATACAGAGAACACACTCCCATCAGTCCCTGCCCCATTGGGGCTTACAGTCTAAATTCCCTAACACACAGATACACACAGACTAGGGTCAATTTGTTAGCAGCCAATTAACCTACTAGTATGTTTTTGGAGTGTGGGAGGAAACCGGAGCACCTGAAGGAAATCGACGCAAACACGGGGAGAACATACAAACTCCTCACAGATAAGGCCATGGTCAGGAATTGAACTCATGACCCCAGTGCAGTAAGGCAGAAGTGCTAACCACTTAGCCACCAGTTATAAGTATAAATACTATTTATAAGTATACTACTAATACCATAGCTTGGTAATACACAATGTTTAAGACCTATTAATATTATATGGTGGTTTTACTTGCTATTTACATGTTATTAACAGAAATATGTTGAAAAGTCAGAGTAACACTGAACAATGCAATTATATCTATTTTAGGGTTCTTTAACAGTTTGTCCGTTAGTGGAAGTTGCCTTACTAAATATTACTGAAAATTGTACTTCAGCAATTCTACTGCGTTTCAACATGCTTCTTCCCGTGTGCAATTTTTATTACATTTCATAATGTTTTTGCAAACCACAAATTAATCAACCAAAGGAAACCGGTTGGATTCAGGAAACCATTGCCATTTCTTATGTGCTTTCAAACTACACTGTGAAGACAAAAGGTGTTTCTTAAACTTGTACCGGTTAATAAACACCACCGATGGTAGAACAATAAAGTCATTCTTTCTAGGAGCTCATCATGAACTAAAATTTACGTTATAATAATATTGTAACATTCACTTTTTAGTGAGCAGAATGCTATAAGAAAACAAAAATAGATGTAGACTCCTTTCTGGAACACTAAGTCACAGAACAAATCTCTCATTTATAAATCACTAGTAATTACTTATTTAAGAGTAGCAATCTGACCAGTGAAGAATCTGCTACTTTACTCCTCTTACATTCTGTCCCGCTTACACGGAAATCACCATTGCTAGATATCTTATACAACAGCTATGTCTAAATGGTGGTCTGCAACACGTTGGACAGTGCTGTTCCTATATCCAGCTCCACTCTCTTATCACAGCAACAATCAGTTCTATTAGTAAATATACCGGTTACTTTCGCAAATAGAAGCCACATGATTTCATTAGCTTAAACCACCAGTGATTCCATTGAACAGAAGCCCCACAAATGCACTGGATGACACTGCAGGTTCTCCACACTCATAGGGCATACTCACCCTAGCACACTTTGTTTAGCCATTTTCACGGTGTACCAAATGCAATTTGCTTTTTAGCTATACTGTGTGTCTGTGGGGTCTGATCTGTCACCATGTATGTCCCAGCAATGCGGCAATCCATTAAACAGCACTGTTCTAGAGGAAATCTTCATGCACAGTTGTATCGAGATGGTCCTGGTGCAAAATCTGACCCAGGATCCACCTTACCCACACTCTACTAACACTCACCAGCACAATACACATCCCAAACTAGCAGCACATAATATAGCCACCATTCTCCAGCCAAGCATATAACGCTATAGTACCATATGTTGCTATATTGGTCCAACAGGATGCAAAAAATATGTAAGTGAATACACACACACACATTCTGACACACATTGGCTTTACTTCATGTTGCATCAATGTTGAGGTTACCAGAGTTCACACACATTAATACTTGGTAAAATATAATAAAGTTTCATAACATAGACCCAGTTTAACAACACCTGTCCCTCCTCACTTTTAACTCTCCCCTACTCCTTGCTGAAATATATTTTACATACTTCATTTTCCACTGATCTCCACTCCCCTTGTTCCTTCTCCGTCCTAACTCCAGCCCCCTCTGCTTTTTATTTTTACCAAAAAACAGACAGACATCAACACTATGCTACATGTTTGTACAAATTTGATGCCATTAATAAAATGTTAGTTATTTAAAAAAATAATAATAATCACAGTTTCATACAGAACTCCTGTCAAAGTACAATATAAAGTACACCCTTGTGTCTCTGTCCGTCCTACCCTCCCCTTAGATTGTACGCTCCTTCGAGCAGGGCCTCCTCTCCTCCTGTTCTCCACCACCTTAACTCTGCTCTCCAGCTCCTTGTCTCCTCCGTGAGGTCCTCCTGCCCTTCTGCCCCTCTAGCTTCACCGCTGGGGGCTCTCACCTTTCATCTAGCTGTACTTTGAGCTTCTGAGTTACTGTGCTTTTTGTTAACTGTACCGTGCTGTCTCACCCTGTATCGCGTTTCTGTATGTCCCTGTACGGCGCCACGGATACCTAGTGGCGCCTTATAAATAAAAATTAATAATAATAATACACAGCACACTATGATACAGTGAATTAAAATTCCCCCTGAAGGGAGGTCAAATTACCTACACTCCAACAAAAGTTGTTTTTCGACACCCGCAAGTATGCAAGTTCAACTGCTTGAGAGTGATGTTTATGAAAAGTTGCTAAGTGTTAGTTCTACTAGGCTTCTGTTTATTTTAATGGTAGCCAAATTAAATGCTTAACAATCTTTAATAAACAACTTGCATAGCATTTTGTGATCATTTTGTTAAGCAAGACATTACAGGATAGCAGATGGAGAAATGTTTCCATGAGCCGCTTTCCTTCCAAAATTTATACTAAATCAATCAAGACCAATTAAGGGAACTGCTGCTGCACAGTAATTGTGAAGTTAACAATTCACATGTCTACTAATAAGTACCACCACGAAGACTAAACCATACTTGTCAACACTTTGATCGTCCCCTCTGAGATCTCAGAGGGAAGATCCTTGAGCTGAGTCCAGGGGGTGTGGCCAAGCGAATCGCCCGACCCCCCACTATTCACAATATAATATAGCGGGGGGAGGTGACGCAACTTACTGTGAATTACGTCATTAACGCCCCGCCCTCACTTCGCCAGGGAAGTGTGCAGGATGAGGGAGTTTCCTCTGCTCTCCCAGGAGTCTCTGAGAACTTCTAAAAATTCGGGAGTCTCCTAAACATTCCAACAAAGGATAAACTTGGGTTCTTAATGCACAGGAAGCCAGGAATGTCCGATATGCACTTTTAGTGGTGGATTAATGTATCCCACTGACTTTTCGCCCCCATTTTCTGTCCTGATTCCTAAGTAAATAAATTTCACTTACCATTTCTTAATTGTATCCAGCTACCTAGGTTACCTGAAAGTCAGACTTTCATAAGACACATCTTTTAATTACAAGAGTACACGTGAATGGTTCACCAAGGATACTGGACACTCAATAAGGCCTGATTTTATAGAGCAACTCAGACAACTATATTCTCCTTTATAGATACCAAATTCAAATTAGAAAAAAAAAAAAAAAAAAAAAAAGACTGCTTTGAAACATGAACATGCCATAGTTACGTATGGAATGGTACAGGAACAACAATCTCTTAAAGAGCAGCTAAAGACACTCATGAACATTAATTCATAATAAAACGCATATTACAGAGGTAAATAATACACCACAATTTCTGAAAATTTACAGTAATTGTATTGTAAAGCTACTAATACACATATAATTATCAAGAAAAATCAGTTTACTGTACAGCTCCCTCTCTGTGTTATAAATGCCTTAATGTGTCCCTATGCTCTGCAATATTGTAGTGTGCATGAAAATAGCTGCAATTCCTGCTGAAATGGCCGCTCACATGTGTATCCAAGATAAATAAAAATCTGTTGCCTCAATCCCCTGGTTGAGTAGTATCGTCCCATTGGTGGCCAGCTCTAGGCATCATTGTTATTATTAGCTGTTAGTGTGGGTAGCAGTTCTTGTGACACCCAGCATGCAGGTCCTGTCAGACTACAAGACTTTGTCACATCTCTGCAGTATCTTCTAGATGGCATTTAGAAAACTCATTGAACGCAAGGTAATGATTTGTTTCAGCCAGTGCTCCTTCTATGAAAGGTCCCATCTATGAAAAGCATTGAAGACTGTTGAACTACGTTGGCTTCGCAGTAGCTTCTCTGATAAGTGCCCTTTTGTCTGGGAGCTAAGTCTAGCAGGATTGTCAAATCCAGGCTTAGTGACTGTAGTTTCAAACTACTCCCATTTTTGTACAATGGACTGTGCTGAACTCCAAATGATGTCCAAAGCCTTTACAATGATCTTTCACCAGATTTGTGTCTCTCTACAATCTTACCTTCAACTCTGGAAAGCACTTTTGTCTTCATTTTAAATCTTTTTTTGGAAAGTCTTTTCAATTAAGTTTATTCTATTAGTTTCCACCTCCACACAAAACAGCTACATAGAACATTCATCTATTAATATTATAGTTATACAATCAGAGGAGATACCCCATGCGCACAAAGTATATATAACTAATACATCAAACATAAAAATAGTATGCACATACACATGAAATATACCCTGCCAACTCAATTTCCAGCATAACACATTTAAAAAAAGAAATACATAAATAAATATGAACAATCAAGTACATATAGTAGTATATAATGTTGGGCACATGTGGATCAGATGGTATATCCACACAGTGAATCCACCATATTTGCTAGAATTTAAGATTACGGTCTCTACTAGAAAACACAAACTTTTCATGTCCAACCGTCTTGCTTACTAGGATTATCCAATCTGCTACTTGATGAAGGGAGGTTGTATTGGCCATCCAGGTTCAGGCTATACCTACTTTAGCCAGCATTAATATATTTATTTAATAATGCCTAGTTGTTCTATTTACAAAATCCTTTAAGGATAAATGAAGCAAACAAAGACCCTGAACTACAAATGGGATAGAATACAGGTTCCAGCAATGCACCTTGTGACTGTTTTCCATAATGTTTGCATCAAAGGGCTCTCCCAAAGCATGTGCCAGAAGGAAAATGGCATATATATCGACATTTAAGGCAACGTGGACTCATTCATACTGAACCATCCTTACAAGGGTAAGGTCTGCTCTATGAATAGTATAAAAATGAATTTGTTGAAATCTAATGGATAAAGTAGACTCATCATAGCTACACAATATAATGTCCCATTTCTTATCCTGTACATTTCTTAATTCTGGCTACCACTTAGCTCTATGGCCCATCAGAGCATCCCTATTTAATTCTACCAATAAAGAAGAATACAAAGAAAGAGATTTGTTTCCCTGCGGGCAAATAATACAGAAGTGTCTTACCAGGGCCTTTACTTATGGCTAGAGAATGAAATTTAAACTTAGCAGCCAAGATAGGATGAAGCTGTAAATACCTGAAGAACATCACATTGGGGACATTAAATTCCACCCTAAGCTCCACAAAGGATTTAAGAGTATTAGCATAGTATAATTATCATGGCACAATCAATCAGGCTCATCCACCACTGACAAAATAGAAGAACGCCATAAGGGGGTATCAGGATTGATTGAGGCCAACAATTCCAAGAATTTTATGCACCAAGTCCCAAATTATTTTGGCTTGCTCAACGCCAGGTGTCCTATGACCCGATCTCTTCTCCTATAGCAAAGCCTGTAATGGAGAATGACCATACACCTCCTGTTTAGCCAAAATGTAATGAAGCCCCTGACTCTCAAATCCAAGACCCCATTGCTGCATATGCGTCAATTGGGTAGCATAACAATGTATCTTAAAATCAGAAAGTGCCAAGTCAGCAGAATCCTTCGCTCTTGAACTTGTGTTTAATCTAATCCTAGGCTTTTTATCCATCTAGACCAAACTAGAAATATAGTGGTCGATTTAATGAGAAACTAGTTGGGGACTGCTGCAATACATAAAGAATTTTGGGTTGGACTATCATTTTAATTAGGCTTATTTCACCTGACACAGGTATCATGTTTGCAAAAACATACCCTTGTCTAAGTTTAAAATATTAAATTTCTGGTTGCACATTAAGTTGTATATACCTAAACATTTCATTTGTAAAGCTTATACCCAAGTGTTTAAACTGCCTCACCTCAAGACTATGCCAGGATGAGTTCTAATTATACAGGCGAGTGGCTCAAAAGCCATTGCAAACGAAAGGTGAGAGAGGGCCCCTATCCAGAGCAAAAGAAAAAGATATGTACCCATTTATATACACCCAAACTAACTACTCAATTCCACTTTAGAGTAGGGTGTCTGTGAGACATAGAAAGTTTCACAATACTTGTAAAACACATCAACAAAATCTAGAATAATCCCTAATTTTTAACCTGCTATATGGAATATTAATATTAGTTTTCTGTCTTGGCTAAATAAGCTGCCTGTTCCGTCTGCCTCCACATATTAAAACATGCTTCTTAGGATAGAACAGACGTATGCGTTTAGTTTTCTCTAAGTGATAATCCATTCATTCCTTTTGCACCAGAAGCCATTGCTCTCCTGCTACCTCAAAGCGCAGCAGCAGATACTTTCGATCAAGCATCCAGCGCCATTGTTCCAAATCTACTTCCTGCTTTTTAGAATGTTGTTTACTTCAGACCACTCTAGTAATTAGCATAAATAGCCCTTGAATGCAACACACTGAATCAGCAGTTGGGTAGCGTAGACTTTATCAGAGAAAAAACCCTTAGACCATCAAATGTAGGCCATTCCCCATCAGGGTCAGCCAAAAGGGATTAAACTTCCAAAATGCCACTAAGCCACTAAGCGAGAAAAAGGGGCCTGATGCTTACTCCATCTAGCGTGACTCTCCAAGCAGGAGACTGGATAATCCTAGTAAGAATTAGGACCACCCTATTAGCAGAAGCGCCTTGACGGGGTGGGTGGCTTTCCATACATTTGCAAATGTGTGCAACCGAGAGTCTGCATTTTTACATACAAGTAGAAATAGCAGCTCTTTTGCTGGTTATAGCAGAGTGCGGTGAAATTTCTCTGTTTGTTCCTTTCAGGATAACCCCACCCTTTTAAGCATCTGCTATGAACCTATAAAATTTATTGAGCAACTTCCACTTCTGTTTTGCTCACTCCATCCATTAAGCTTTTTATCTAGAACATTATCTTTGAAAAGGAGAGAGGGTTCAGCAGGCAGAACCCTCAATTATCACGCAGAGCCAGTAGCAGGCAGCCGATGGTAGCGACGGTGATGAAAGCAAATGGGGCACAGCCGGAGGGACAGCTGTCCCTAGGTAAGATTGGTGGAACAATACCATACCAGCACAGCAGCACAAAATCGCAAATCCACAGAACCCCACAAGTCACCTAAAAGGCAGATGTCCCTGCACGCAACATGAATACAATTAGAATTTTCAACACCATTACTGCTAGGCTTTTTAAACAGGTGGTGTCCTACCTGCACACAGAAAAAAGTGGTGTGCACAGGAACTATTGTACCGGAAAATGAAAAAAGAACAAAAAAAAAAACCCCCAATAATTATTAAACCCTAAATACACAATAAAAAAATAAATAAAATGCAACTATAACAATTGAGCTCAAGTGTTGCAATAACTGCTAATCAAGCATGAATAAATGCATAACTGAATTACGTTAAATCGCTGAAAACAATATAAGAACAACAAATGCAATTACGAATATTAAATGTGAAAAATTATCACAACATGTAAAACATGTGGCGATGTTATTCCATAGAAATATAGATGCAAATATTCCCATCACGACAGATGGAAACGAGTCAAAAAAAGCTGGTATATAACATGTAGCCAATAGTATAATTTAAACAGTATGTTTCGCTTAGGAAACACACAAATTTCCACTTGCTAACCGATGTAATCAGAACACATAATCAGTATCTAATGAGCGGTAGTTGAGACAATAAGAGTGCTCCTTTGAAGTAAATATATGTACTTGTGGCTGGATCACATAGAAATAATTTATTGTAGAAATTTTAATTAGTGGCGCAGGTGCCAATTTATATCATTGCAAATGTGCTGATTTTGATACTGTGTTATATTTCTGTATTAGCAATGTGCTGATTTGAGGCCACAGGCATATGCCAGGGGAGGAAATGTGTTTTCTGTTACTGTGTGAAGGCAGGTAATTCTCATGTTAATTAGACCTTTTCATCTCAGTGTCCAGCACATCCCTTAGCCCGAAGGCACAGGGGGGGCAATAAAACTCGTTAGGTTTCCTATCTATCTAAGACAGGACGCAGGAAATCAAGTGATTGATGTAAAATTTTTCTAAAGCTTAAGTCGCGTTGACTCGTAGTCTGTAAGATTTTACATCCTGAGGTCTGATGTAATATTTCAGACGTGGCGGAGCCATCTAGGATCAGGGGGTAGTGTAACCCCCCTGCCAGGCTGTGTCCAAAACTGTATAAAAAAAGCACTGTTTGACCATGTAAGTATCATACCATCTGTACTTCTGGACATCCCTAGTATCTTAAACTAGTGGCTGTAAATGTCCTTATTATTACTACTTGAGCAAATAAAACACCACTGCTTCAAGATCCTGTTGTGATGCCTACTTACCTGCGGCGATTCCTGTGACTTACAAGGTTGGGACCCAACATTCCAGTACAAATGCTCTGCCCGCTACCTTGTAGCTCTGGCCAGCGTGATAGGCTAGAAGGAACAATCCACAGCAACCCTGATCTAAAGGAAGACGTCAGGGGTACCAGTCCAGGTACCCATCGAGGGGGTACACTAGCAGCAAAAATTACCCAAAATGAACCAGTTCTAGGCCTCTGCAAAGGAGCCTAGTGGAGACAACAGGCTCCTCTACTGTGACAGGACGGGTGCATTCAGGATAAAGAAAAGGGGGGGTGGCAAGGCAAGCCCAGCTGGTCCCCAACACAACAGACAGGGTGGCATAGGCGGTTCATCCTGTCAAAGTACTCACAATAAGAAAGTCCTTTAAACTGATAACCTCCTGTACATTAATAGTACCTCCCCAAACAAATGGTGTCCCGGCAAATCCTCCAACTACTTACAGCATGTGTGAAGTCGGCTCTAAAAATTTAAATAACTCGCAAGGCAAGCTGGCACCTCTATGGGGAGTTCTCTACGATGATTCTCCAAATAGATGGACTCCGTTGATCACTTCGATAACTCACTCTAGATGTGGGAGGGCTCTATAAAAGATAATTGTCAGACGCACAGCAGTATGCTGTTAGTTGTCAGCAGCTGTAATAATATTGTCTTACACAAGATTAAGAAACTTCCCAACGATATAAAAAGATAACTTGAGTCTTCCTGATAATAAACCCAATTAATAATCTCAAATCTTTATCACCAGATGGTGTGGTGATAGTATATACTTTATTACTAATATATCCACATGTTATACAACAACAGATCCCACCGCATTTAAAACAACCTTTTAGGATTGATGGAAGCCACCCTATACTATCAACATTTATGTTGTTATGGCCTCCAGTAGTCGACAAAGTTTTTGATGCATCTACTTTTGTCTTCAAAAAAACTATGGGCCAAAAAACTTTTTAAGTTAATTGCCTTTTTGAAAACAACTACCAGATCCTTGGGCAGTAACACACCCAATGAAGGATCCTGATTCAAATTTGGATAATTCGCACAAATAATTCATTTAATGGCCGCCATGAGGACTTATTAAATTTGGAAATGAAGGACCATTCAAAATTCTTATTAACATGTTTGGTATTACTAATACTCTAATCATTTGTATTCCCTTGTAAATCTTTTTTTCTCTTATTTAGAGGTCAAAAGAGCACCCCTATTTAGCTAAATAACTTCATCATATGCTTCCTTAACTAGTTTATATGGATAACTAGGATCCAAAAAATTGGACGCCATTCCTTCCGCTTGCTCTACAAATCGTAACTCAGTAGAACAATTGCGGCAAAGCCGCATAAATTGCCCTTTAGTAATATTTTGTTTTCATTTATGATAATGTGCAGGATAATAAGAATCTACTTCTTTACGATAAGTGGATGTTACAATAGTTGAACCCACAGCTGACAGGGACAGATAACGGAATTCAGTGGAGGTTTGATATTTATGTGTAAATTTAAGATTATAATTATGTGTTAAGAAAATGAACAAATTGTTGTGCCCATGCCTCCCACCTCTCCATATAATAAATAAATCTATGTACTGGCCATAAAGGACGAGGTTCGCCCCATACGCTCCACCCCAAACACGGGTAGTCTCAAGGTCGCCCAAGTAGAGGTTGGCATTGTTTGGGGTTAAGCTCATCTCCATGGCCGTCCCCATTACCTGTAAATAGTGATGGTGATCAAACAGAAAGTTTGGCAAGTACTCCCCCAAGCGAAAGCAGTAAAGCCAGATGAATGATCTGACATTAGCTGAAGAAAATATAAATATTTCAGTATTGCTGCCCTTAAAACATTAAAAAACTACGGGGCATATTTATCAAAAGCCAGTTTGCTAATGTTGGCACTATTAATCAAGCATTACAGTGGTACCTGTACTGCAGCCATACCTGTTCTGGAAAAGCCATCTGAGAATGGCATTACCAGAAGAGAAGCATTTAAATAAAAAAAAGAAAAGCAATTGTAATTATTTATAGATAGACTTTTTAAATTGTATAATAATTTAATTCAAGCAAGAAAAACATTTTGTATAAGTTAATAATTAATATTGTAACTTTTTTCTTTTTCTTTAGTTGGTGGAACCGAGAGCCAAAATCTGGGATTAGTTTTTATTGTACATGTATGAGCCAGCAGATGTAGACTGTCCAGGCAAAGTGGTAAATAACTCTTAACATTCCAGGACAGTGTTGCAGGGGTAGATAGTTATCGCTCAGCTTCCTATGTGATTTTTGGACAAAAGCGAAAGGTGATTTTTTTATATTTTGTCACAATGGTTAAGTACAATTTTAATCAGTAGGCACCAAATAGACATTGTAAACTGAAAAACAAGTCTAGTATATTATACAATAGAAGAATTTAAAATAGGTTTAAAAAGTCTTGAAAAAGGATTATAAAAGATAGAACCTGGGATCATTCTGAAAAATAATTACAATGTAGCCCATTTCCACCCAAAAAAAAAATCCAGCTGTGGAAATGCATGCAGGGTAATAGTTGTCAGTAACATTAAAGACTTAGGATTCTAGGTATGTCGTAATATACCCAAATTCATTTTGTATATCAGACTGAAGAACAAAATATTCTTTGCTACCCATCACCCACCAGGAATAGCAGATCTCTTTTCCAGATGGGATCAATATAAATGGACTGAATGTACATGTTCTGAGGTGACCTCTCTCAACTATTCAACCAAAGACTCAGCACATGCCAAATATACTTTATCCAGGAAAATGTGGTGGCAGCAACAAAAGGATACGGGTCAGGCCAAGAGCAGAGCTACATCTGTGAGCTGAGGCATACAGACACACAGACATGGGCAATGTAATAGTACACAACTGAGGGACGTATAAAATACATGTATATTTATATTCCAGGGATAGGTATCTGTGACTCTCCAGCTGTTGTTGAACTAGAAGGTCCAGCAGGAATGGCTGGCACAGCATGCTAGGACTTGTAGTTCTACAACAAAAGAGCTCCGTGTTGGCAAGGCCAGAACATGCATTATATTTAATATATTGCTATTGAATCTTATGAATCTGGAATATGGTTTGTCCATATTGGGAGTTGTGCATTTACATACCTCATGCTGTGCTAAATATGCTCTTCAAGTGACTAAAATAACCGCCTGTACTGGAGGCCCATTGCTGGTTCCACAAGTGATTTGTCCATGAGCTGGTTTCACAAGTCATCAGTTTACTCAGACACAGTGACATTAGTGAAGCTCCTCATACATCAAATGTAGCAGACCCAGTTCAGTACAACAGCCAAGTAGATCTGTCTTGGTGTCCGCACCAAAGCCCATCAACAATGAGTTCTAAGTGCTGTACCTGACTAGCACTTAGGAGCATGCTGTAGTCACAGGATACCCCAGCGCACAAAGGTAAATAACGCAGTAAAGGGTTTTTATGGCTTTTTATGCATTCTATCAAAGCACTTAAAAACCACAATGTGTCAAAAACACAATGGTCTATGGTCCACATGTGCTTAGTTTATTTTCTTTGTAAGTCTCTATAATTTGGATCCACAACAAAACAAGCCAAAGAAAAACAAACACACACAAAGACATTTGGGGGCATATTTACTCAACTGCAGGTTTGAAAAAGTGGAGATGTTGACTATAGCAACCAGTCAGATTCTAGTTATTTATTTAGTACATTCTATAAAAGGACAGCTAGAATCTGATTGATTGCAACAGCTCCACTTTTTCAAACCCACAGTTTAGTAAATATACTCCTTGGAGTTTGTTCAACCCCCCCCACACCCACAATTCTCTGCGCTTTAGATGGACTTTTGTGATCCAATGAACATGCACATTTTGGGCCATTTTAGAGATGGATATTCATTTCAGATGTCAGGCTACCCTTTCTTGCAGTTTAAAATGTTGCAATATAATAAAGCAAATAATTGTGTATAAAAGCAGTGATATATTGTCTCAGAATGTACTAAATATTTCTAAGTATGTCTGTCTTATAACAGAACATGGGAAATCATGCCACAAGAAGAGGCGCATACAAATACGATTTATAGCAAACCCACAGCTAACAAACCACGAGAACAGATAGTTGAAGGGAACTTTAAGCAGTAATGCCAGATCCCAGAATATTGTAACCTTATAAGGAAACAAGTTATCATTCAAACCCTATGCTGTAGTACAAATCAGAACATTAACAAATCTGTAGTTAAACATCTTATCGCTTGCTCACCTACACGTTATAAATGGGGAAATAGCTTCAAGCTTCAGCAAGCAGGAATACTGCACCAATAATAGTAAAATAAATATATTTTATATATACACCCCTCTAAGACCCCAACTCATTTACGCAGCTATGCTCTCAATGTCCTACTAAAGTATAAAGAAAATAATAAAACTACACGGTCTTTCCTTGCATCTATGCCCCTTTTTATGCATGCCAACACTTTAATGACCCTTGCAGCTGCTGCTTGACATGAAGCACTATTGCTAAGTTTACTGTCTACGAGCACTCCCAAATCCTTTACCATTTTAGATTTTCCTATTTAATTTAAAGATTCCGTCCTTGTTTTTCATCCCTAATTGCATAACCTTACATTTATCTATGTTAAACCTCACAGCGCTGGGGTCAGAAGTTCAATTCCTGACCATGGCCTTATCTGTGTGGAGTTTGTATGTTCTCCCAGCGTTTGTGTGGGCTTCCTCAGGTGCTCCAATTTCCTCCCACACTCCAAAAACATACTGGTAGGTTAATTGGCTGCTATCAAAATTGATCCTAGTCTCTCTCTCTCTGTGTCTGTCTGTGTGTATGTTAGGGAATTTAGACTGTAAGTTCCAATGGGGCAGGGACTGATGCGAGTTCTCTGTACAGCGCTGCGGAATCAGTGACGCTATATAAATAAATGGTGATGATGATATTCCATTTGGCAGCCCAATCCTGCAGTTTACTTAAGTCCCTCTGCAGAGAAACTACATCTTCTTCTGATTTCATTATCTTGCAGTTTGGTGTCATCTGCAAAAATAGAAACTTTGCTCTTTAAACCATCACCAAGATTATTAATAAATAACTTAAAAAGGACCAGCACAGAACCTTGAGGTACACTACTTAAAACTTTAGACCAATTAGAAGTGTTCCATTTATCACAACTCTCTGTTCCCTGTTCTCCAACCAGTTTTCGAATCAAGTACAAATGTTGTTTCCTAGACCCAGTAGACCACATCTACTGTACTACCTTGATATAAGTTCCCACTAACCTCTTGTAGAAACTAATTAGATTACTCCGACATGACCTATCCCTCACAAATTCATGCTGATTCCCACTAATAATCTTATTGCGCATCAAGTAATCCTGAATACTATCCCTTAATATATCTTCCAGTAGTTTACCCACTATTGATGTCAGGCTTACAGGTCTATAATTCTCAATATGAGCTCATTCCCTTTTTAAACAATGGCACCACATTGGCTATTCACCAATCCCTTGGTTCTGAGCCAGATGACATTGAATCTATGAAAATTAAGAATAGTGGTCTAGTTATTTCTGAGTTTAGCTCCACAAGAACTCTTGGGTGTATGCCATATGGACCTGGAGAATTATTTCTATTAATTATATTCAGTCGCCTTTGCACTTCTTCCTCTGTCATCCAAGTATTAATTAATGGTATGGTTTCATTTCCATTTGTATGTATTATTCCTACCATTTATTCCTCTCTAGCAAATACTGAAGAAAAGAAAGTGTTTAATACCTCTGTTTTTTTCCTTATGATCATTAATCAATCCACCCATCTAACTTCTTAGGAGGTCCTATATTGTCTTTTTTAATCCTTTTGCCATTTATATACGTAAAAAAACTTTTTAGTGTTTGTCTTACTTTCTTTTGCAACTTGTTTTCAATTTTCTAATTTAATCTGATTTCCTTTGAGCATGTTTTATTACATTCCTTGTAGATACGGAAGGACTCCTCAGTCCCTTCAGACAATTTAAAATCACGCTTCTTCCTTTCCATTTCTTTCCTTACCTTTTTATTTAGCCACATTGGTTTAGACTTTTACATATGAATGAACTTATATGTGTATTTTTCCAACAACCCACTTTTCTTCTATATTTTTTCCGTCAAAAACTGTGTCCTAGTTTATGCATTTTATAGACTCCTTTAGCATATTAAAATTTGCCTTTCTAAAGTTTAAAGTCCTAGGTGACCCCTTATACTGTTGCTACTGGAAAGTAATTTCAAATGAGACCATATTCTGATCACTGTTTCCCAAGTGCTCCCTTACTTGAATATTTGATATTATGTCTACATTATTTGTTATTACTAGGTCCAGTATAGTCCGGTTCCTAGTTGGGTCCTCTACTATTTGAAACATGTAATGATCTTTTAGCAAACTCAGAAATCGGTTGCCCCTACGTTAGTAACAAATCAAAAGCATATCATTTTACATCGACCAGTTTGCAAAGTGGAGACTGTAGACAGTATTTACAGCTCACAAGAAAGGTCACCCAAAATTAGTGTGTACATGTATGCGTTTCATATGCAAACGTAATCGTTTTCTTTTAAGACAAGGTCACTCTAATAATGAATTAACTACCTATGCAACCAGTTGAATGTGATCTTAATGTGGCTTCTACCTGGCCTAAGAACAAATGAAAAAAAACTTTCTACTTCCACTTCAACCTTTTCTATGGAATTACATTTAGGAAAGAGATATAGCTTAGTTCAAGGAGGACGATAAATCCCTTGTACTGTGACACACTGCTGCCACCTAGTGAAGAAAATGCATTAATTCAGTGCGAATGTAGAAAAGAAAACAAGGTTACCTCACCACTAGGGCAAAAACAATGTCCCAACTCACATTTCAGAAAAAATAAAAAAAATGAAATAGAAAAAAATTCTTACTGAATTACAATGAATAGCTTTTAATAACAAAGTATATAAACAAGAGCAAAATAAACTGCACATATGATCTTGCAGCTATGGTAGCAACTACTAACATGTTGTGGCCCTTTGAGGGCACCTGTCATCTACATAGTGGAGCCTGAAATATTGCAGCGCACATGGGCAGCGTAACAAACAGGATTCTCCACTCTCTATACCAGCTGATGGAGAGGAATACAGTGATTTGCAGGAGATAAAGGCAGTTTGCCATAGATTACAGAACTTATGGCACGATTTACTCCTATCGAAATGCTCTGGACACTGCAAAACAAACATACTTTCAATCTCTTATCTATGCTCAGGCTTCTAACCCCAAACGCCTTTTCAATACATTTAATCATCTTCTCAATCCTCCCACCCCGAACCCTCCATCTACTATCAGTGCTCAGGATCTTGCTACCTACTTCAAGGACAAGATTGACAAGATCAGACTAGAAATGGTATCCTCTTCCTCAACAAGCCATCAGCTCATTTCCTTCCCACTACCCTCTGACACACTTTCTTCATTTGACCCCACAAATGAAGAGGAAATTTCTACGCTCTTCTTATCTTCCTACTCTACCTCCTGTCCTCTTGATCCTATTCCCTCGCAAATTGGTAGATCCCTGTCTTCTGTGCTCATTTCACCTCTAACTCAAATCTGTAATCTCTCACTCTCTACTGGCATCTTTCCATCACTATACAAGCATGCAGTGATTACTCCTATTCTAAAAAAACAAAACTCCGACCCAAACTCTCTCTCAAATTACCGTCCCATCTCTCAGCTCCCTTGCCCCTCCAAGCTTCTAGAGAGACTTGCCTACACTCGCCTCACACGCTTTCTTTCCGCAAACAACCTGTTGGATCCTCTTCAGTCAGGCTTTCGTTCTCAACACTCCACAGAGACTGTGCTGACCAAGGTTGTTAATGATCTGATCACTGCTAAGGCTGAACGCCATTACTCTCTCCTAATTCTCCTTGATCTCTCGGCTGCATTTGACACCGTTGACCACTCTCTTCTCATACAAACACTGCAATCCCTAGGTCTTCAAGACACAGTTCTATCCTGGTTCTCATCTTACCTCTCTAATCGCTCTTTCACTGTTAATTTCTCTGGAGCCACCTCTGCTCCGCTTCCCCTATCAGTTGGAGTACCACAAGGCTCGGTGCTAGGTCCTCTGCTGTTCTCTATCTATACCGCTTCTCTTGGAAATCTAATAAGTTCCTTTGGCTTTCAGTATCATCTCTATGCGGATGATACCCAAATCTATCTATCCTCTCCTGATATCTCGACATCTGTGTTGTCCCGTGTAACTGACTGTCTTTCTGCCATTTCATCTTGGATGGCCTCTCGTCAACTCAAACTTAATCTTTCTAAAACAGAGTTAATAATATTCCCACCCGCCAACAAGAGCATACCTGACATTTCTATCTCTGTTGATAACATGACCATAAATCCCACCCCACAAGCTCGCTGCCTAGGTGTAATCCTTGATTCACGCCTATCCTTTGTTCCCCACATTGACTCTATATCTAAATCATGTTACATACATCTAAAGAACATTTCCAGAATCCGCACATATCTCACACAAGACACTGCTAAAACCTTAATTCATGCACTAATCATCTCCCGCATTGACTATTGCAATTCCCTCCTTACTGGTCTTCCCAAAAACAGACTCAAACCCCTAAAATCTATTTTACATGCTTCGGCAAGACTGATTTTCCTTGCAAATAGCTATTCCTCTGTTGAATCACTCTGTATGTCTCTACACTGGCTGCCTGTCTTCTACCGAATCCAATATAAAATACTTTTACTAACCTACAAGGCCATCAACAAAGCTGCACCAACATACATCTCCTCTCTTGTCTCAAAATATCTCCCAACTCGGCAACTCCGTTCTGCAAAAGATCTGCGTCTCTCATCCACCCTCATTACATCCTCCCATTCCCGGTTACAGGACTTTTTTCGGGCTGCACCCACTCTATGGAACTCTCTCCCTCGCACAATAAGACTCTCCTCTGTTCTACAAACTTTCAAGCGTTCTCTGAAAACCTACCTATTCAGACAAGCTTATAATATTCCTCAACCACCATCTTAACCTCACTACCTTTAGCCTGTTACACAATTTCACACAAGACAACTACCCCCGGAATAACATTGTTGTGTGACAGGATCATTTAGCTTATGAGTCACCCTACCTTTGCAGTCTGGCTGGGCCAAGATGCAAAATGTATACTTAACATCATGTGTCAATCTCCCATTGTCCCATAGATTGTAAGCTTGCGAGCAGGGCCTTCTCACCTCTTTGTCTGTTTTACCCAGTTTGTTTATTAGTTTATTACGTTTGTCCCCAATTGTAAAGCGCTACGGAATATGTTGGCGCTATATAAATAAATGATGATGATGATGATGATGATTTAGACCACAGTAGTAACAGAATATAAGCAGCAATTTAAAAAGTTCAATCGCCTGCATTAAACACAGCTTGCGGCACAAATCGGCTTAAAAGAACCTTAGGTTTAAAGAAAGAAAAGCTACAGATTTAATTGAAATAAATAAATTAATAAACATTGATCTGTGTGTTATGCAGATTGCTGTGAATCTAAGCAAATATACTTAACTCTGTTGTATTAATTAATAAATTAGACTCAAATTTTCTGTAAATAACATAATCATACAGCCCCACCCCCTTGAAATGGTGTGTTGTTTTGCTATAACCACTTGTTGAGACAATTATAAACCAGCTTGGATTAGCATATAGGTATATCTTATGTGCCTTAAATGAATAACAACGTGTACTGCAGTGAGGAGGAATCAGAGGAGGTCGTCGATTCAAGAGCAAGGGTATTGAGGAGTTAAAACAATATATTACTTAAGGATTGGATCTAAAGCCAAATAATTACATCTATGGAATTGAGTTAAAAAAAATTGTACATAAGCCAAAATCACTTCTGCAGCAACATCGCTGCAGAGATTTGACTAGCAAAATGTCAGAGTTGGCTGGAATCTGGTTACAGTGTTTGTTCTAAGTATACAAATGTGGACATCCACCTTTCAAATGGTTCTAACATTCATTAATTTTAAAGAGGCAGATGTTGAAAAAATGTCTTATATTGAAAATAAGTTGCTCGTATTGCTCAATAAAACAATGCAACTCATGTCTGGAGAATGTTTTGGTCCAAAGCTACAGCCTGAAAGTAAATATGCTATCATTAGTTTTAAAATAACTTTGCCATTAAGCGCACAGTTCTATTATAGTCTATAGGATATATTGTATTAAATGGCACACCTATTAATAAATACAAATAATTTAACACAGAACAATACTGTGTAATACAGACGGAGATAAGAAGGCCCTGCTCACAAGCTTACAATCTTTAGGACAATGGGAGTTTGATACATGAGGTTAACTGCTACATATTGCATATTGGTCCAGTCACATTTCAACGGTAAAAAGTGCTTAGTGGGCTACATGATCCAGTCACACAGTAATGTTTTCAAAGGGTTTTTGTCTTGTGTGAGCTGTGTAGAGCAGTGGTCGGCAACCCACGGCATGCGTGCCGCCAGACGTAGCACGCTGACCATTTATGTCTGGCACACCGGCACTGAAGCTGCTTCAGTAAACCAGCTGATGAAGGCCGAAACAGAGCTTCTGCGGGAATAGGAAAAGGAAATTTGTGGATAAGAGACGCAGATCTTGTGAAGAACGGAGGTGTCCAGTTGGGAGATATATTGAGACAAGTGAGGAGATGTAGGTGATGGTGCAATTTTGTTGAAGGCCTTGTATGTAAGTTGAAGTATTTTATATTGGACTTGGTGAAAAACAAGTAACCAGTGTATTTACTGCATACTTACCAACTTTGAAGTCTTGTCCTCCAGGAAATCCTAGAGGGGGGGGTGAAGTGGCATGGCAGAAAGGGGCGGGATGTGGAGAATAACCTCATTTTGGCCACGCCCCTGCTACATAATGACACAAAAGCGTTTTGCTGTGGAGGGGCACCGGCAAAATGACAAGAATCGACACAAATCGTGTCATTGAGGTTACCACAATGCGAGAGCATGGCCTGCTCTCCCAGAAGATTAGGAGACCTTCTGTTATCAGAACAAAACACGTTGAGCCATTCAGAAACATTCATTTTTTTATCTTTCTTTATTGAGGTGATAACAAGGAATTATAACCAGTGCATTAAGACAATCAGTGACAAACAAGGTTTAGCAATTAACCTCACAATTGTTCCTATATGAGTGGAAGAAGAAGAATAGGGGACCAGAGAAATAGAAGACAGAGGGGGAGGAGGGAAGGGGCATGAGGGGGAGGAGGGAAGGGGCATGAGGGGGGAGGAGGGAAGGGGCATGAGGGGGGAGGAGGGAAGGGGCATGAGGGGGGAGGAGGGAAGGGGCATGAGGGGTCTTCAGGGCTTCCCGGGAGTAGCTAGATGCTCCCTGTGCATGAAGAGGGTTATGGCGATTTAGGGAGGGCTGCCATCCCGCCCACCGAGCCCAGTCAGAATGCCCCTGGAGAATGAGCCAGAATTAAATACGTGTTATGACTGACCTATAGGTGGGCGTCTCCTTCAAATCCAACCACTGAAGCCACATGGCCGTCGAATTTAGTAAATCGATTTGGACTTGAAATTCAAAGATCATCTATAGACATGTAAAGGTCAAGTCACCTTAACCAATCAACCACACTGGGGGGGGGGGGGGGGGCAGTTGACCTCCAGTGGACTGGAATTACAACCAATGCTGCACTGCTTAAATGCCTGATTAGTGATTTTTTATATTGCGATATCAAGGTGTCGAAGACATACAAAACTCATAGCCATCTGGATTTCTAGGTTTTCTGTTGAGAACTGATGGAGTAACATTAATTTTTATTATATGTCAGAAGGTTGCCAGTTCTGTGACAGCACACTGTACCGTGCTTTATAGAACTATCTTTTTCTTCAATACTGATTATTTGTTTTTATATTGAATGACAACGAACAGTGGAGCTCTGTCTGCAGTAATAGCTCAGTGTTACAGAAAACTAAGCAAACGGGATGATACAGAGTTGGCCACAATCGCGGCCAAAATCGCAACCGCAAAGTGTGCTCACTAAATAAAGATGCAATTACGGGCATATGCAAAGCTGCAGGTCTGCACCAATTCATCATTATCAGCTACTTATATAGCACAACTAATTCCGCAGCGCAGTACAGAGAACTCACTCACCAGTACGTGCCTCATTACAGTCTAGATTGCCTTACATACACACAGAGACTAAGGTCAATTTAATATCAGCTACTTAACCTACCAGGTACCAGTATGTTTTTGGAGTGTGGGAGGAAACCAGAGCATCCAAAGGAAACACACACAAACACGGGGAATACATACAAATTCCACAGAAGCCAGGGACGGGAGTCGAACTCATGAACCCAGTGTTATGAGGCAGAAGTGCTAACCACTAAGCCACCATGCTGCCCCAGCAATTGATTATGCGCTCAGTTTATGCAAGCATGTCACATACACTTACAACCAGACTTCTTACCATTTGTTTTGTTCGCAAAATATGTATTTGCCATCAATAAAACTTCAAAAGCATCTCTAACACAGAAGAAACAACTCGTCATCTCATGTACATGAATAAAACCCATCTGCTGAAACATGCACACAAATAATAAAGTATAATGAATGCACATACAACAATGAAAGCATCTATCAACGTCAGCAGATTGTTCGCAATAACCAATCACAAGCGGTTGAGTATTGCTGGCGACAGGCGTCATTATCCACTATTTGCACCTTGACCTCTTGCAAGTAATACAGAATGAACAGACGTATATGCATCTATTCACACTCTATGTTATAATGCCTTGTCTTGCCTCTCCAGGAGCAAAGAGGCGTAAGTGCCAGCATCACACAAATCTGCATAGGTGCTTATCTGTGCTGTCACTTTATGGGCATTAGTTGAGAAATTTAATTCAAGACATGGTACGCAAATTGGCACACCTCCCACTCTACAATCCCCATACAATCTCTAAATGGTGGGCAGCAAATGCAGAAAGAGTGGGCTTCCAGTGCAGAGACGCGGAAAATAGCAAACAGGAGGACATGCTCTTGCCACAATACGTACTTTAATCACCATAATGACTGAGGGTCATCCAAATGCACATTTTTGTTGACTTGTTTGTCTTAATCACTTATAATATATTCAAACTGTAATGTCAATGGTTTTCAGTTTGTTACATACACTCTCGAATGGATTTTATCTAATAGTACTTGCAACTGTTTAACAGACATGCTCCATTGTGCTCTGCCAACCCCATTACCGTGTCATCTGCCATTTGCCAAAAATAAACACTTTAAGTGCTGCAGACATGTAAGAAATTCTTCTTGTCAAGTGAATAGATTTCACCTGCAAGTACCATTAATTACACTTTACAAGGGAAGTAACATCTGAAAAGTACTCTCCCAGCAGCCACTGCTAATACCAAGACTTGTCGCTCACGACAGCTATGGCTACAGGACTCTCCCACATTGGTGTATTAGAGCATCCTTCAGCTTCTCAACCTTTAAGCTGTTGCAGAAAGCTCACATTTTCAGATAACACAGCCCAGCAAAAAAAAAAAAAAAAAATTGTACAAAGTTAGGGTATGTTGTGATTGCTGAATTCAAAAATGTTTTCCCGAATTGGCTCTAGTTCTTGAGATAATGGATACCCTCAAATAATAGGGAACTTAGCCGTAACGCGCACATATGTGAGTCTATCAGAACATTCTAGAAGGTGAGCCACGCGACCATTCGAAGTGTTCACTCCGCAATCATTCTAAAATATTCTCCATATATTAGTGATCGGTCACCCAACCAGCAGTCAGTTGAGCAATTTGTGTTCTCTATTGTGTTTTTCTTGTTTGTCATCCCTGTAATATATTTGTATATATGTAATTAGTGTAAATAAGACAAGTTGTATATGGAGTGGTTGTGTGACAACTTGTATATAGTGTTTCAAGTAAGAATAAAATCAATCTCCCACTACATCATATCAAGCTGGGACTAATAAAACAATTTGTAAAGTATGGAAAACTAAAAGCTGGAATCTTTGATGGTCTTCAAATTCTTAAACTTATCAAGGATACTAATTTCACAAAATTTATGAATAATGTTGAAGTTTCTGCTTCATGCAGTTGTCTCAATTGTCAAGACCTTCTTGGGTAACCACAAAGCAGACAATTATGAAGAACTGGTGCAAAATACGCTCACATTAAAAATGTGGGTATCAATAGGAGCATAAAGGTACGTTTTCTCTCTAGCCCCTTACAGATTTCCAGATAATGGTGGTGATTTTAGTGAGGAACAAGGTAAGAGGTTTCATCAAGATATAAAGGTGATAGAGGAAAGGTATCAAAGCAGATGGGACAGACACATGATGGCAGACTATTACTGGAGCATCCATCGTGATTGTCCTGATAACCCATTGATAACGCATTTGTAATTATCCAAATCAGTTTACTATGTTTATCTGTTATTATACCGAAAATAATGCAATTATGTATTTCATGTTTTTGCTTTTGGATGACCATTACACTTTTTTGCATTTTTATGTTTTTCAATGGAGTAACAATTTTCTCAAAAATCAGACCAAATCTAGCAAATCTGATGTCATATTTGTAAACAGCACCACAAGGTTACCCAAAAATCACTATTATGACTAGCAATAAAATGAGTGTTGACTAGTGTAATCTTACATAGACTCCTGAGTCCGCCACTCACCACAATGTCAATGTGCTTGCCATGCTGAGCCCCAAAGCACATTGACACCAGACCTGATGTCTCATTGTTCCCCATTTCCGGTTAGATTATAAGAGCATTGCCCTCTTTACACATTAGGATCAGTTTGTCAGAGGACACATTGTGAGATTGTACTCATTTGAAGAAGCTGCAATAAAGCTTTACTAGCTTAAATGGTAAAATAAATAAAATTTGTTACAGGAAAAGTGAACCTATTTGCAGTTATGCCAACAGTGAGAGCAGAAGTGTGCTGGAAAAGCTGTAACGTCACATCGCAGGCATAGTCACATCACATAGGGGATATACCATTATCACATCGCAGGCATAGTCACATCACATAGGGGATATACCATTGTCACATTTGGCCTCCTCATCTCTATAACACATTTCTTCCTTCCACCGCACCCATTTAACACCTGCCCCCCACCATCATCGTTGTTTATTTATTTGGCATCTGACACATTTGACATACATGAGAACAAGCATAGTAACAGTTAAATATGTAAAATTAAGCAGAATAAATGCATAGGTGCAATTAACAGAACAAATCGCATGGCATACAGGGCATATGAGGTAGACGGCTAGAAGACAGTCATGAGACATAAGGATGAGCGCACAGCCCGGCACATTAATTCCGTCCTTACTAAATAGATAATAAACAGCTATAGGCCAGCCTGCCACCATGATAAACAGGCCTTAAGATCATAATATCTCTCAATGGTATCTATGCATCAAGCTTTTTCACACTTAAAAGATGCAGAAACTATTGTTTTCACATCTTTTAAGTATGTTTTCTATGCATTATCTGCCTAACGAAGGAAATTTCACAGAAATATTCTGTTTAGGCAAATACCATTCATCATCACAGTCCTCATAGATTACTTAGGGGACTGCGATGTTCTGCAATGCATGAAGCTTTGATAAGCTCTGCATTACGCAGACAGGTAATGCCATCTCAGGATGGCATTACCCGTCTTTTTCTATGGGATTCTGCTGAAGCCTCTCTGGCCTCGCAGAATCCAGTACAGTGCAAGGGCTGTGCGAACAGCACTTCCTCCTATCACCGGCAGCACTAAGCTGCAGGTAAAGAGAGAAAAAAAAAAAAGAGATTGCAGCGTTGGGGTCACTTCGGCGGGGCTTCCAGAGTAGCCCCGGGACGGTGCATCTTAGTGGTGCATAAACAGAGCCGTAACTTAGAATTCTAGTGCCTGGGGCGAGAAAGTCAAATGCTGCCCCCCTAGCACTTAATTTTAACCAAGTGAACCTAAAATATTCCTAATTGCGCCCCCCTGCAACGTTGCGCACTGGGCGATTGCCCCTGTCGCACAGCCCCAGTTACGGCCCTGTGCATAAATATGCATCACTGCAGTATGCAGCAATGCATATTTAGGAGCACCGCATCTTATTGATGCATAGATCCCTATGTATAGTACAATACACTTCCAGAACATGATCCAACCACTCTACATTATCATAACACAATTGATTTATAGTATATACCAGGGGTGGGCAAACCAATCCTCAAGGGCCATATAACAGTTCATGTTTTTAGGATTTCTGTCTGTAGAAACAGCTGGGATAATTACTGACCCAGCCAAATAGATTAACTCAGCTGTGCATGATTAAAGAAATCCTAAAAACATGAACTGTTATATGGCCCTTGAGGACTGGTTTGCCCACCCCTGGTATATACAGACATGATGGAAACACCTACCCAACCAACACCAAAATCACCACACAATGACCTTAATACCATTAAACACTAAATTTAATAAATGTTAACTCACACAGCATATTGCCTCAGTAGAACAACTGGGTCATTGTTCAAAATTAAAAATCAGCACATTTAATGCCAAAGTTTACGTTTTGTTCCTAAAAGTGTTAAAGGTTCGTAATTTAATTCCCATTTTAATTTTGCTAGTAATACCATGGACTATATATCCATCTACCTTGATGATGCCTTGCATCTTGTTATGTAATGCTCTGAATTCATCCAGCGGCAGCTCCAGGTACAGCTCCCTCTTCAGTAGCTCCTCAGTAATCTCTGTGTTTCCATAGTACAAGCTCTGGGCTATGCCATTCAGCAGTCCGCTAAGAGCCTTGGTACTCTCTGCATCAGCCATGACAGCAAAACGACCATGTGACTCGGGAGGACCTCGGTCACGTGATTCAAAGCAGTTGAATGGCGGATGTATAGCTGGACGTTGTCTATTGGCAGCCATATTTCGGTTGGCGATTTATAGCTCTTGTCCTGACGACTGTAATAGAACCGAAGAGACTCTGAGAAACACATATACCTTTATGGTATTATGTAAAAATATGTGCAGTACTTGTAATGTCATCTGATGTCTGTTGCCCGATGATGTGGCTGTAAATGACGCAAATATAGGTTTTCAAACCGCTTAAGAGCGTTCAAATTAGAGTATCGCCTCAAATTATTGCAAATGTTTAAATGGACTGCTCCTGAATGTCAGCGCTAAGGACCCAGTTGGATGTGTCTGTCCTTATTCTGTGCTTTGAAACCAGACTGATGATGATAGCTTGAGATTAGAGGGAAACTATAGGCAAACACAAACTTCTTTTTATTATGTTTAAAAATAGTATGTTAAATGGAATGTTACTTTTCCTCCCTCAACAAACTTTTGCTGTTCATCTAGACCTCCAAACCCTTTCTCCACCTTGTGGGATCTGAAGCAGGTGGTCTGTTCTGGAAGCCTGAGTTCCTGTAGCATTGTAGTCTATCATGTAAGGATATTCTTAGAAGGGGAGCTGCCAGATGGTGTTTTCTTCAGTCTTCTACAAGCAAGTGAGGATGAAGGATCATGCATCAGTGAAGTTTACATTTCTTCAAAATATTATTACTTTATTAAAATGATCTCCCACTTAATGCCTTTATAATATCATAACCTTTCTGTAAAAAAAAAATATTGCGATCCTTGTACAAACGAATATAAACATTTATTAATAATGTATACTTTATAACAAAGAACTATTATAACTTTAATGGACACCCCCACTCACTAAGTGGTGCCACAAACTAGAAGCATTACCCTGTTACCCACTGTCTGTGCTGCAGCCACAAACATGTTTGAATCCTGCCAGGTGAAGGAACTGAGAGTACATAGACCGGTCACGGATCTGTTATTACATTGTCCTGACAACTACAGGATGAGCACAGGCGCTCTGAAGGGCGCCATCTGACGTCATCGCGTACCAAAGACTCCTTTACGTCCTCAGGAGCACGCCTCCAACCGGCGTTTTGTTCTAGAAGCTTCAGGCGCCCACTATCTGCAGCCATCCTCCGTCCAACTACCGTCACCGGCACGGAGATATCTCCATCATCCATCACTGTGGCTCGCTGCACCGACAGGCGCCAGTATGACTAATAATTCCGCTCCTAAATTCATGGCAGCACCATCCGGTGGTGGTAATGGTGGGAGCAAGAAGAAAGGAGCCTATCAGGATCGGGACAAACCGGCCCAGATCCGGTACAGTAATATCTCCGCCGGGAAAGGTGAGGCCGCTGTCCGGCGTGGGGCTCATGTAGGAGCCAGCAGGGGGTGACTAGTGATGTACTGTAAGTGTGGTGCGGGGTGAGGTCTGTGCCTCCAGCTATGGCACAGCCTGTACTCAGACACCGCAGTGTTGTTACCAACGTTACTTCTATGGGGTGCTCAGTCACTTACATTTTGCCCCAATTTGGAGTTGACAAAGGGAAGGGGCGGTCCCAGGCTGACAGTGTGACAGGGGTGCAAGTGTCTCAGGGATACTCCCCAACTTTACATGTACAGGGTGAGACCTGATTTACAATAAACACAACAATGAATAGATTGCATTCCTGGTACATCATTATAATACTGTTATAAAACAGACCTATACATACATACATGGGGCAGCACAGTGGCTTAGTGGTTAGCACTTTTGCCTCACAGCACTGGGGTCATGAGTTTGATTCCCGACCATGGCCTTATCTGTGTGAAGTTGTATGTTCTCCCCGTGTTTTCGTGGGTTTCCTCCGGGTGCAGTTTCCTTTCACAATCTGAAAACATACTAGTAGGTTAATTGGCTGCTATAAAAAAAACTGACCCTAGTCTCTCTGTGTATGTATGTTAGGGAATTTAGGCTGTAAGGTCCAATGGGGCAGGGACTGATGTGAGTGAGATTTCTGTACATTGGTGTGGAATTAGTGATGCTATATAAATAGATGATGTTTAGTTTTTACCTTAATTAAATACCCAGGTGCCTATTTCTACATCATTTTAGATATAGGAGTCATTTGATTGCAGTCAGAATGATCCATTTGTTGACTTATATAAATAATAAAAATGCATTTTAAAAGCTAGTAAGCTTACAGATTTGGCTGATGGGACTTTTTGTATCCAGCTCTGTTCTGTTCACTTCTGATACTGAAGAATGGGGTTCAGATTATTTATCAGCTGCTGAGTTTTCAGAGTTTATTTTGGCTCAGAACTGTGTTTCTTACGCTTTTTCAAGTAGCCCCCAAATATATGTTGCGTCCTCTCACCAATATATGGTGTTGGTCCTCTTAAGTTGAACAGTGGGTGGCCAGTGTCTGAAATCCCCAGTTTAAGAGAAACTCGCTGGTTCAGTAATGGTCGTATATCTCTACCATGAGTTCTACAGATGTTTTAATTTCTGTGCTTTTGACAGCTCTTGTGTTGTGAGCATTGATTGGATAGCTGCTGCACCATCCTATCGGTGTCATGAGCATAGTTGTATTTAAAAACTTGCTGCTTGTTCCTGATGGTGTAAATAAAGGAGGCAGTGTTTAAAAACTGCTCCCAACTGCATGTGCAAGTGGGTATGGAGCAAGATTTTTTATTTTTTTTATTATACCAGTGCATATTAAGGGTCGTAAAATGTCATTTGTATCCAAGTTGTGAGAGAATTGATAATTTCATTATTTCTGATAATTGGTCTTTCCACAGGAGACTTAAGAAAACACATGTATAAGTTCTGGTATGTATGCAAATAAATTAATTTTAAAATGTATTTGTTTCAGCTGTTGCTGATGCCGTTAGAACTAGCCTTGGACCAAAGGGCATGGACAAAATGGTAAGTTAGTTTCTCACTTTAAATATTGTATGAAAGATTTTTGATGGCTACCCTTGCTTCATTGTTGGTTTTTTCCCTGCATGCTCAAGATTCAAGATGGTAAAGGAGATGTAACTATCACAAACGATGGAGCAACAATTTTGAAGCAAATGCAAGTCCTGCATCCAGCAGCAAAGATGGTAAGTATATATATATATATTTATACATCTACCTTCTGTATTTAGTCTGTTAACCTGTAGGTTTGTTGGTTTTTGTTTAATTTTTATTTACAAGGCTGATGTTCTCTTATATATCTACTATATTGTACACATTTGTGTGAAGTTCATATATGCTAATTCAGACTAAAACTGGTCACACGTTACATGTAGGTCGAGTTGAACAATCAGGAAAAATGATCCCAAAATGGCACAGTTAGCTGATGTCCACATAAGAACATAGACTAAGGTCATGGACAATTAATGGTTTGTCTTTTACTCTTGATGATAAAAATCTACTCAAATTGTATATTATTATTATTTTTTGGTTGCCAGTTATGATCAGTGGAATCCCACAGATGTGGCGATCTTGGCACAATTTGATCTAAATAGTTGAAATTCTCATGTGTACGGCCAGTCTAAGCATCCATGTGTAACTGAAAGTACCCACTAAACAGCAGATTTACCGGATAGACGTAAAATGTTTCTGCTAGACAGTAAAATGGCTGTATAAAACCTAATTAAGACTTGTATAACCAAATTTGATTCTCTTATGTTTCCAGTTGGTTGAATTGTCCAAAGCTCAAGATATTGAAGCTGGAGATGGCACAACCTCTGTTGTGGTCATTGCTGGAGCTCTACTAGATGCTTGTGCTAAACTTCTGCAGAAAGGTAGACACCAGTCATTATTTGTACATTTAAAAACATGCTTGAAAATGCTCCCTTATGTAATACACATTTAGTGTTCCTGGCCCTTAAAGGAAACTAATGTTAAACTGGAAGCATTTCTAAATGCAAACTCTCTGAAAGAAACACATACAGATTTTGGTCTTCAGGACGGGGAACACTGTAAAGTGCTGCAGAATGTTATGCGATTTGTAATCCTGTAAGAATATTGTCAAATTACTTTGGGAAATTGTTTACAATCCTTTGGGTTTTCTCCCCTTTATAGGTATACACCCCACTACCATTTCTGAGTCATTCCAGTTGGCTGTAGAGAAAGGAATAGAGATTCTAAGCAATATGGCTCAGCCTGTGGAGCTAAGTGACCAAGAAACACTGTTGAACAGTGCAACAACATCACTAAACTCAAAGGTATGATTTTCTAATTAATAGAGCTGTCTTTGTTTAGGCCGCCTTAGCCAGGCTGTTCATTGCTGAAAAACCTAAGCATTCAACTAAAGTGTTGTGACAAATATGTGGTGTTTTGGCAAAACATTGACTTTAAGTTGGGCTTGTATGCAGCCCCTCTTAGTCTGCAGCATGCTCATATGATAAAAATAAGTCTATCACTGCCTACATGGTGCTAGGTCAGCCCCACATGTAGTTCATGGAAGTGTTCCTTTATTCAGCACAAATAATGCCATTTTAACTGTAAGTTAGAAGGCTTAATACTAATGTTTAATACTCCTACTCTGAGCCACCAGCACTGAGGCTCTTCACTAGGGTGGTGCTCAACCATCACATAGGATCAGCAAGATGTAGTATGGCTGCAGTAGAGGTGGTGGCCTAGTACTTTTTCATACCTGTAGTTTAGTAAATATACCTCCCAAAACTCATATCTGCTTATTAACTAAAGATGCATTGTATATGTTCCTGTTGAGCAGCAAAATAACAGACATAGAAGGGGTAATATAACATTGGTCTGTTGGTCCTCCAGGCCTGCAGTGTGTTTGTAGCACGTGTTATAATTTAAATTTAAACACTGAGGCAATAATTTGTAAAGTTGGATATGACTGTTCATTGATTAAAAATGAAGTTGAATTTTGACAAGTATCATCACGTTTTCTGTTTGTCTTCTCCAGGTGGTGTCTCAGTATTCCAGCTTGCTGGCACCAATGAGTGTAGATGCAGTAATGAAAGTGATTGATCCATTGACTGCAAGTAGTGTTGATCTTCGTGACATTAAAATTGTCAAAAAACTTGGGTAAGAAATGTCTATTTGTTAAATTATACACATCAGCATAGATCATATCACTTTGAGTAATAACCCCAACTAACTGCTGTGCAAGGATTTAATGCTTTTGACAGATTAAAAAATGCCAGCTGACCATCTCTCTTGGTTAGCAGCAGTGACTGGGTTTAATTAAACTTTGTAGAATGGAGAAATGTAATTGTTGCTGGTAGGCAAGTGTTTGTTCCTACGTGTGTGGGAGCCCTGGCTGTTTTGTTGTTTTTTGTTTGCCCCCTTCCCACATTTTAGCTTATACTTTAAATATTATACACATTTCAAACGATGATGCAATATTTGTGCTCTTGTACATATGCTATAATACTAGTTATTGGGTATTGTTCCATACAAGTAATACACTATTTCTTTTCTAGTGGAACCATTGATGACTGTGAGTTGGTTGATGGTCTTGTGCTTACACAGAAATTGACTAATACTGGAGTTTCTCGGGTAGAAAAAGCAAAGATTGGTCTGATTCAGTTCTGTTTATCTTCTCCAAAAACAGATGTGAGTCTCTTGAATTATTATACAACTTAAAATGCTCTATTTTTACCTATTGTATAGGTGAATTCTTAATGGCATCTAGTTGTTACGCTTCAAAATATTAATGTGATTTGCATTCATTTTAAACTTGTACAGGACAAACCGCATTATAGTGTCATTGGACAATTGCACTATGACAACTGGACACTGAACAGGACATCTCTGTAAATTACAATTGTTAAACTATTTTCTATTTCAGATGGACAATCAAATAGTAGTGTCAGATTATGCACAGATGGACAGAGTTTTAAGAGAAGAGAGAACCTACATTCTCAACCTTGTGAAACAAATTAAGAAGGCTGGCTGTAATGTGCTGCTTATTCAGAAGTCAATTTTAAGGTATAAAAAAAAAAAAAAAAAAAAAAACCAGTATCTTGTGATACTCAAGTTATTAAAACCTTTAAAGGTTTTACTCTCTGTTTTATTGTAGTGGTTGGTCACTTGATTTAGCTGTACAGTGTCACATGGTTGTTTTAGAACACTGGGAATTTACAACAAGAAAAATTCTACCCATGAAGTGGCGTTTCCAGTCTACAGAATACTGATGTTTTGTGCCATTCTGAAACACTCATGTATGACGTCATACATTGGTGACTAGTGCTAGCACAGCTGTGTCACTCACTTCACTTTGACTTGCTTCCTTGTATATGTATTTATTTTCAATGTTTCATGTCCTGAAATTGAAGTTCATTAAAACAATATTACTGGTGTTAATTTTGGAAGCCATATACATATTGCTCTTGCAATGGGGCATTCTCATTTCTTGATGAGCTTTAAAGGCTATTCATTGGTATTACATCTCACATTTTAGGATATTGTTATGAAGTAGGCAACAAAGGTGTGGTTTTATTTGAGAGTGGATGATTAAATCTCTTTACTTTGTCTTGATGGCATTGGAGGTGTGTACTGGTTTGGAAAGATCTGAAAATATTGAGAGCATGAATAACGGCATTAAGCACAACCCCTCTAGTTTGTTCACGTTGCATAGAGAGGGATTGCATACAGCTATGTCTGGTGTCTACAGTCCCTTTACAATGTTTGTTCTCCCATTTACAGTATCGTTAAGAAATTGCTTTGTTCTCATTGGGTGCACCTTAGTGTCCTTATTTCTGACCACCTAAATGTGTAAGTGTGCTGTGCCAATTCTACTGGAGTTAGTCTGATGTGATTTCCTTGTTTGCTTTATCAGGGATGCACTTAGTGATCTTGCCTTACATTTCCTGAATAAAATGAAGATTATGGTCATTAAAGACATAGAACGAGAAGACATTGAGTTCATTTGTAAGGTAAGAATCAGCTATTTGTGATAATCTTAATAAAACCCTTGTTTGCATGGCACAGTATTTAATGGGGTTGTTCACTTTCTTAATCAATCCTGTCCCACATGTACACTTAAATGGATCGGGGGGAGAGTTCAAACTTAATGTGAGACCCGGACTACTGATATTTTTTTGCACCACTGCAAGTCTCTAATAGAACGCTATACATTATTTTATTTTTTTCCCCCACCACCACAGACGATTGGAACTAAGCCAGTCGCCCACGTTGACCAGTTTACTGCAGAGATGTTGGCATCAGCTGAACTGGCTGAAGAAGTTAGTCTTAATGGTTCTGGGAAACTTGTTAAGGTAAGTCATTTACCATAATTCTTTTATGTTCTTCTTTATCTACTGTGGTGATTTGTTTTAAATATATTTTTTGTTTTGTTTTTCCCCATTGTAGATAACTGGGTGTGCCAATCCCGGAAAAACGGTTACTATAGTTGTACGCGGTTCAAACAAATTGGTGATTGAAGAGGCTGAGCGCTCCATTCATGATGCACTTTGTGTAATTCGATGCTTGGTTAAGAAAAGGTATGCGTTGTTTATCTTAGGAGGAGGAGGCTGGGGTTGACCTGCACATGTTGGCACACTGTATCCCACCTTGTATATAATGGTAAATGGTGAGACATAAAATGTTTTTTAGTGGGCACATGAGTGGTAAATCGGTACCTCACACTTATGTTGTAAACCAGTAACAAAGTTGCAGATCTACATTTTGTTTAGATGATAACTTGGGGTTGCAGAAGGTCTAATTATTTTCTCCCACCTAGAGCGCTTATTGCCGGAGGAGGTGCCCCTGAGATTGAATTAGCCCTGCGTTTGAACGAATACGCTAGAACTTTGAGTGGCATGGAAGCATATTGTATCAGAGCATTTGCAGATGCCATGGAAGTGATCCCATCCACACTGGCAGAGAATGCTGGTCTTAACCCCATATCCACTGTAACAGAGCTGAGGAACAGACATGCTCAGGGCGAGAAAACCGCTGGGATTAATGTGCGGAAGGTAATATATTCTGTATCTTGCTTTCCAGCCTCCACTGATGAATGATCTCCGTGTCTAGAACACTATTAAATGCCTATTTGTTTACAGGGAGGGATTTCTAACATTTTGGAGGAACTGGTGGTTCAGCCTCTGTTGGTGTCAATCAGCTGTTTGACTCTAGCTACAGAAACTGTTCGTAGTATCCTGAAGATTGATGATGTGGTCAGTATTAAATGCCTTACTTAATCTCAGTACATATGAATATACGAATGTCTTCGTTACAGTAAATAAATTTTAATATTCATTTTCTTATGTAAGAAAACATTTGTAGCAGTGTGCTGAATACTTAGTTTAGGCCAGTATGTTTCTAGTAAACCTATGCTTCAGTCGCAGGAAGTGATATTTGTGTCGTGCCTATGGACAGTGGCTGATGAAATTTAGCATGTGGTTTTACACAAAAGCAATTCTGTCTTCCATGGGCAATTTATGAACATTTTCAATTGCTTTTACAAATAGGTGAAAATCAGTGCTCTAAATATTTGTCCCATTATTGTGTGGTTACAGCCCACTAAGCCACAAAAGGTTTTGTTTGGTTTTTTTTCTCCAGATATGAACAAGGAAAGTAAAATATAATAATGTATTTACTAGCTGAAACATTGTCTGTGCAAAACTACCTTGCCATAGATGCTAAGAAACAAATGTGATTCTAAATCATGTATCTATGGCACATTTGATGCCTACTGTAACATTTTCAAAATGACTGACTAATGGTATGAATTCTAAGGGACAGACTCAATTGGCCACGATGTTCCTGAGAACATCACAGCTGCACTTTATTACCATTTATACGGTAAAAAAAAAAACTCCCCCTAGAATTAAATCGGCCCCTAACTGTCTACAATAATTGTTGGTCTACCAGCAAATAAAACTGTATGTATATTTTTCATTAATGTGATTACAATATAATAACTTGCTGTTGTATACACGAAAGTTTACTGTAAATACAGTAATTAGTAATTTACTGTAATTAACTTGAGCAGCAGCTGCTATGGGGAACACTCCATTTTATTACATAAAATGTTTGCGCTCTCCTACTGCATGGTATACTATAAACTTATTTTGTTTTCCAACAGGTAAACACACGATAGACTTGCATATGCTGTGTGGTCGATGAACTACTTAAAGAAGTTGCATTAGCTCTTCATTCTGTTGACATCAAAGCTGGCTGTTTATCTTTTCGTCAGCACTTAATTTAATAAAATTGTTACGTGAACTTCCAAAAACTTTGGCTCCGATGTGTTTTTGCTGATCACGGGGAAAATATTTAGGCTAGAAGAATTCTTGAATATTGCATGTTTTAAGCATAAATATTTAAGGAATAGTTCTAGTGAGGTTTGCCATAAACTGGTTCTATGTTGGAGTTTTTGATCTAGAGGATGACTATCAAATTTGCTTTTGCTGCCATGTCTGTCCTTAAATGACTACTAAAATGCTAAATAATTAATATATCTATAAATATTATATCCAACCTGTTAAATATTGCCCCAGATCCTGCAACCCACTCTGAGCAGCGCTTGAGTGAAAATCCCTGCTTAGGCAATACTTTTTGGTTTAAATACCCTAAGAGGGGAAGACATTTCTATCTGTTTAGCCGTGCTGAGGATGGGCTCCCTTCTTATTATGGGAAGTGTCGCACTAACAGTGAAGCCCTTAAGTCTCTACTTGCCTTCCAACGATGCATAAATATTTAGCTCCTGTAACATTGAGAAGCATTCCTATTCAACATAGGTGATGGGAGTTATACATTTCCTTAATATAGTAATGCTGTAATGCATTAGTACGGCGGTTCCCAGGGGTGCTGCGGGAGGAGGGGGGGGGAAACGTACCAATCCGGCGGCGCCCGGGACCCAGTATCCTCCTCGCTGAATGTCGTGCGTGATGACGTCACGCCCGACATTCAGTGACAAGCGTCGGGAGAGAGGATGCTGGGTCCCAGGCACCGCCGAATTGGTAAGACAAGAAATAGAACAAAGAAGGTCAAGTATGGTAAGTAAAGAAACGGAGGGGAATGGTGATAGGAAACAGCAATGGAGGGGCAAAAGGATGAAGGAGGGCCCAGAGTGTGGGGATGAAGGAGGGCCCAGAGTGTGGGGATGAAGGAGGGCCCAGAGTGTGGGGATGAAGGAGGGCCCAGAGTGTGGGGATGAAGGAGGGCCCAGAGTGTGGGGATGAAGGAGGGCCCAGAGAGTGAGTTAGCTGTAAACTGTTCTTTGACAGAAATATAATTGAAAAAAATATTATTTTCCCTTGGACTTGTGTGTATTCTTTTTGCATACAGCTAAATAAGTATTTCTGTCCTGACCTAAATATTTATTCTGTTTTTTTTGACCCAACTACTTGTAAAACGGGACTACTCTGTAATTATTTTGGGGGGGGTGCCTTGAAAAAATTATGAAGACTCTAAGGGTGCCGCGAACTGCAAAAGTTCGGGAACCTTTGTATTAGTATATAAGTGAGGGAGACCGTTTACGCTCGCAGTCAGCAAAATCTTAAATTGGTGCTTCTTGTAGCTAAATTTAGTTAATCCAGGAAGGTGATATATGCACAAATACTTCCTGAAAAAGTGACTGAAGTACATGCTTCGGTTTGTGAATACCGAATTAGTGTTATTTGTCATATCGAAAACTGCCACACAGATTAGGTGTTTCTCTTTTTAGTACAGATTAATTATACGTATAAATTGCTTTCAGTCTTCATAAAACAAGTGAAACACTTTTATATTTGCTCTGTAGTTGCTGACCACCCCTTATAAGGGCTATATCTATCTGCTTGTGAGAATGTTAATTAGGGTTAGATTAGGGCTTAATCTGCTGTCAGTGGGCAGACAGGCCTACATAATTAACAGCCAATGGATTTAAACAAATATTGTAAATCAATGGTCTATTTTATTGTCACTTAAGTTATAACAATATCAGGACAAATGATAAAGAAATGGTGTTTGTTGGAAGGATACACACTAGGAAGCAGGTAATTACATCGTAATTTCACAGTGCACTTATCAGAACGTATCCCGACACCGGAACAGACTTCTCCAATATTAGTAGAGGACGGCTTCACTGGATTATATGGATGCGTCTTTCAAACACAAGTGAGAATCATTAGTGATATTTTGTAAAGTCTTTATAAATAACTGCAGATTACTTTTGTGCTTACCTAAATTTACAGTTGTAAATTAATGTTATCTGCAATAAAGTTTGTTATTTAGACATCCTATGGTTGAAATGCAAACATCGAAAACAATAGTTATAGTCTATTGAAGAGATATTTAATCTATATACAGGACCACTGTACAGAGTAGGAGATAAAATTAAATGTCTGTTTTTCTCTTATTGAACAAGGTTATCAAGAATCGCTGTAATAGAACATATCCTTGATGTTGGTGACAAAGAGCCATATAAGTTTTAATCATTTTTATTAACCCTTATTAGGGTGTACAGCAGAGGCGGAACTAGCGATCTGTGGGCCCTGGAGCAGGGAACTCGGAGGAGGGAACCGGGTCCTACAGCTCGCTAGTTCCCCGTGCAGCGGACCCCATTAACTCCATCGGCCCAGGTCCACTGCACCAATGGTAGCTCCGCCACTGGTGTATAGATCAGGGGAGGCAACCAGTCGGAGCCAAAAACCATCTGTAGATAGAGCAAAGAGCCAACTTTACATATAGAGATATAGAATACACAGCTTAAACATGCCCATACATAATGCACATACATTCATTGAAAATGTAACAATTTACAATATCTTGCTAAGTGAAAAAGAAGATATCCAACATTTCCAAAACGTTCAGAATAATGGGCAATTCAGCTCTTACCTCACTGATATGTCCAGTGGAGTAGGATTCAAAGGGTACTTTCAGTCTCCACAGTAGCTCACGGTGCTTCTGTACCCAAAATTGCTGTGAAGGTAACTGTTGAAGTGGGAAAAAAAAAAGTTATAAATAGCCAATATGCCCCTCAAGCCTCTTCACATTCCCATCAAATCTACCTACATGCCCCAGAAATGCCTGTCAGATATGCCCATCAGGCATCTTCACATTTCCAGCAGATCTCACCACATGCCCCATACAGGCCAATCAAACCTCTACACATTCCATCAACTTCTCAATGCCCCTTGTCACACCTTTCACACAGCTGCTGAATCCCGCTTAGAGGAAGGAGAGCTACACACACTCCTCTTTCACTGATATGATCGCCTATCATAACGTGACCCCTGTAATATGCAGAGGAGGTCACATGACACGGCTGCCGTCAGATCTATGGCTGTCGGCACCTGGAGCACTGCTGACCGCCTCAGGGTATCGCCAAGCCGGCCGGGAGCCTCAATTTTAAAGTCTTAAGAGCCTCGGGTTGGCCACCCCTGGTATAGATCCTGATAACTTTGTAGTTCTAGAAAAGAGAGCCTAGAATTTGAGCTATTGTAACACTCCTGTTGGTAGGTGGTGTTCTACTGTAGTGTGGATCGTACATGGTCTCTGGATACTCTTCTTTGAATCGACACAGCAGTGGGACAGAGAACCCTTGGTTCACCATACAAGTAGGACACCAAAAATTAAGTAACGTCAAATGTATTATTCAGGAACAATATATTACTAAGATGTTGTTTTGGGGACAAATAATAATTAGCAACAAATTACAGAATTACAATTTTCTATCTATAAGCAATGCTACTCACAAATATTTTACTCCTAATCTAAATCAATATTCACTGCCTTTGAGTGTTTTGGCAACAGTTATGGAAATAGCACAGCAGATTTTAACATTTTTACATTTCTACATACAGCATACCAAATAAAAAAATGAATCTTTTCATTTCTATATCAACAATCGGCAGTCTTTGTGGTAATGAACATAGCTAGGCAATAATGGATACCAAACCACAAGATGGAGGATGTCTCTGAGGTTACAGTTATAATGAGGATTCTGTATGATTGTGAGGTAGGAGTCTGTCACTGGACACACATCACACTTATCTGGTTATTAAACATAAATAATACTGATATGCTGACAAATATGTGAAACTACCGTATTTGTTGTTTTCCTGTCACAGTAATTGTCACTTGCAAACAGGTAAATATATCTCACGGTCTCATCCTCTTCTGTTATCTCTATCTCTTTATCAGTTTCTCTTTATAATGCTATCTTTCTCATACTTTTTAATGTCTGTCTCAGATGTCTTTCTCACTATGTGTCACCACCTTTGTTACACTGCTGTTCCTCTGTCCCTCTATCAGTTTTCCTGGTCACTGCTGCAGTCACTCCAGTTCACTAGCTGTCTTTTTTTTATGTTTTTCTGTATAATCTCTTTTCACAAGGCTCCTCAGCCCTCTCTCTGTTATTCTGCTTCCTTAAATCACTGTCTCCACAGTGTGATCATTTTCCTGTCACACAGAACCTTCCAGCAGCCCTCACAGACTGGACTTTTCTGGGTCTTAATGTCTCTTCAGTATCCTGCTGTGAGACAGTCCTGTTTCACTGGGTCCTGGTGCCCAACAGTTTCTGGGTATCACATAATGTTGATGGAACTGTAGTCATACAAGTTAACTACAGGGCTTTCCTGATAAACCAGCATTACAGGATTGAAAGTAATATACACAAGGTTTTGTGCACCCTAAAAATGACCAGCTTTGTTTCTTCTGTTGTGTAACTGTATTTCATTTTCATCTTAATGTAAAAGTGTGGTATATACTTGTGCTTTTATGACCCTGAGCTGCAGGGATGGGTTTAGCACAATATTCAAATCAAGTGTCTGGGTCAAATCATTTGAAACAGAAGAGATGGCAGCACCTGGTGTAAGGCAAAGAAAGTATTGAAGCTTGACATAGGAATATGGATATTTATTTTCACTTCCACATTCCCTTATAGATGTCTAATGCCACAATGCTGCCTAGATGTAGAAAATTGGGTGTGAAGAGAGGGGGGTCCCTTTTATGGGAACATTAATGGATTGAACCAATATAATAATAATAGGTATTATTATTATTATCATTTATTTGTTAGGCGCCACAAGGTTTCCGCAGCGCCGTACATAATACAAACAGGAGACCATACAGGGTGACATAGTACAGAGCAATAAACACAAAGTACCAATACTTCAGAACTCCGGGCAGACATATGAGCGAAGATGGAGTAGAAGAACAGGTATGGAGACAGGAGGGGAGAGGGGTCCTGCTCATACGAGCTCACATCCTAAGGGAGGGTGGACAAACAGGCACAGGAGGGAGCCATTAAAGTAAGGGAGAGAAAGGCTGGGCTGGTGGAGAGAGGGGAGAACGAGAGAAGGATGTTTGTGAAGGTGCAACAAGGTAAGGGTTAAGTGGATTGTTGGTAGGCTTTGAGGAACAGGTGAGTTTTGAGTGCCCGTTTGAAGGAGCACAGACTGGGTGAGAGACGGATGGAGCGAGGGAGGTCGTTCCAGTGGAGGGGAGCAGCTCGGGAGAAGTCTTGGATTCTGGAGTGGGAAGACGTGATCAGAGTGGAGGAGAGGCGACGGTCATTGGCCGAGCGCAGGGAGCGGGCAGAGGTGTGAATGGTGAGGAGGTTGGAGATATAGGGGGCAGTAGACTGGGAGAGGGCTTTGTAAGTGGTGGTGAGGATCTTGAAAAGGATCCTGTAGGGGAAGGGGAGCCAGTGTAAGGTAGTTCATATCCTTTAAAACCGTAAAAACGGAAGGTAGTATGAACGAATATGAACTATGTAATGTTTACACTTTCTTCTGTTCATAATATGCAATTAGTGTGACTAGTTGTATAACCAGCTGTGAAAGATATCCTTGCCTCTTATGACTAGTGATCAATTTCACTACAGTGGCTGCTTTAGATCCTACATCATTCTTGTCAGAGAGAATAATATGCTCCAGATGTTCATGCTTTTTACTTTTTGGCTTCATTCATCTCTTCCTCCACATATACACTGATCACAATCTTCCCAGCAACACTACTGCACCCAGCCTTACCCCAGCAGACTGTTACAGAACTCTCTTACAAGACATAGCTGCATAGTTGGCTAACAGCTTTCCTTATAGTATCCTAATTTTACAGTAGAGGGGGTACTTCAACTCTATATCATGCAGTGTGTTCCGACTACGAGTATAGAGCTAACTAAGACCACATACATGCTGGCACTTGCAATGTTTAATGTATGTATACAAACCATATTGTGTTTATGTACATGGCCCTGTAAAAACGATCTAATGCAGTCAAGAAATATATGTATATATAATTTAATGATGAAAGCCACCTAGCTAAAACAAAAGTTGGGCAGGGCATACTATTGTATGTATCTTTCTATTTTTTTTTAAATCAAATTTTGTATTTTTCTTATTGCTGGTGCTGGTCTGTTCTGTTCCACAACTATGGATCCTGTTTTTCGAATTATGGGCTAAGCACAGCTTTTCAAGTTTTGATTTATTAATTTATTGTGAATTGAGTGCATCCTCGTGTGTGTGTGTGTGTGTGTGTGTGTGTGTATATATACATACATACACACTGACAAGTGACATTAATAACATTGATCTCTATACAATGGCACCTGTTAAGGGATGGGATATATTTGGCAGCAAATAAACAGTCTGTTCTTGAAGGTGATGTGTTGGAAGCAGGAAAACAGGCCAACAGTAAGGATCTGAGCGACTTCGACAAGGTCCAAATTGTGATGGCTAGACGACTGGGTTGAAACATCTCCAAAACGGCAGATCTTCAGGGGTGTTCCCAGTATGCAGTGGTTAGTACCTACCAAAAGTGGTTCAAGCTAGGACAACTGGAGACAGGGTCATGGGCTCTCGAGACTCACTGATGCATGTGAGGGTCGAAGCCTAGCCCGTCTGGTCCAATCACACAGAAGAGCTACTGTAGCACAAAGTGCTGGAAAAGTTAATGCTGACTATGATAGAAAAGTTTTTACAAAAAAGAAAGAAAGAATAGTACTAGAAGGAGCACTCTTTTAAACAGATAATTGAAATATTATCGATTATATACATTAAAATGAACAACCTTTATTAGTAAATTTAAAATGAATAAGCGAAATATTAAAATACGAGATTTGATGTGAATTGAACCTGAATATGCATCAGTTAAAAGGTAGAAAACTACCCCACTGGCCTGATGCTATGTGTAATCCCTCTGTTACTAATAGAGGGTGGTCGTGAAATATAATCACTGGGATTAATTATGAATTGACAATAGGGGCTGTAGTGAACCTATTTGATAAGTCCACCAGGAGGCAGGCTAGGGTCCGCCTACTAAATATAATTAACTTGTCCACATATATCGTTGTCACCACTCTCTGATCGTTATCCTTGTTGAGGGAAATGAGATACTGATAAACATAATGACTCGTTAGTCTAAAAAGTGTTCCCTGGTAGAGTGGTGCTTGCCACCAATCTCTGATCATAGGGATGAAACTGGTGTGCTGTAGGTATAATCTCAGGAGGTCCACAGTATATTATGCTCAAGGGCTAATAGACCCCCGTTGTTCCTGGCTAACTATATGGAGTGTTGTAATCTCCCAATTTTATTCAGTCAGCTTTATCATAGCGTTGGGAACATGATACCTAGCTCAGTACATCGTACAAACGTGTCATGGACTGCTAACCCCTGAATCTGATTCCGTGGATTTGAGAGAATCTAATGGTCTCCCCTATATATCACCACTACTATTAGTTATTTTGATAGTGAGGACATAACAAACAGGCTCAGCGTGAACGCCGAAGCGCATTTCGCTTATGAGCTTTAACAAGGCAAAAAAGCTCCTAGCAACGATAGGTTATAATTTTTCTTTATTTCTCTTTCCCTGCTTTCCCATTAACTGCAATTGCCCATTCATTTCAATGGGGTTTGTACATGTAGTGCACACAATGGAAACTCCACTGAAATAAATAGCCTATTAAATTGAATGGGAAAAGTTATATACCCCTTGCATTCTCAACTCATTTACAAATGCATGTGAACACATATAAATCGCATGCCAAACTGTTATATACATTGCATACCAATACTTACAAGATTTAATACTGAATGCAGGTTCTTAAGCTGGGTACACACTGCAGAAAAAAAGGTAACGATTAGCGATTCACTAACGACAGAACAAAAAAAAAAAAGATCCGATCAGCATGCCGATATGTGTACACACTATAGTGATTATCTTCAGATGTCTGCTGTTCATCTGTCATGACCATCGGCCTGTCACTTTCACTGCACTGTGGACACACTCAGCCTGCATGGAACTCTGCTGCTGCCTGGAATCAGAGCAGCCGGGCAGCACACTGTCACTGCCGAACGGACCTGCACATACTGTGCAACCGTCGGCAGCAAGTGCCTGCTAGGGGGGAGATTGCCCCGATCGCCCCCCCCCCCCCCCCCCCTCATCCGCCACTGGCTCAAAGGTCACCCTCCCCCTCCCCTACCTGCAGCCTCTGTGTTCTTAAAGTGAAAGCTAGAAGCACCAGCAGGGTCTGCAGGAGGATACAGAGGGAAGATGACAGCGGAACCCCAGACACTTTCAGTGACAGGTAAGTGCTGTTTCAAGCAATGTCTGTCCAATTCTGCATACACACTGCAGAATTGGACCCACATTGTTCATAACTGAACGAGATTATTTTAAGCAGTACGACCAATCCGTTCAAACGATGGTCTGTGCTTTGGAACGATGATCGCTCATCGTTCCAGGGTACACACTACTGTGATATCGGACCAATCAGTCGTTTATCGTCTGATTGGCCCGATTATTGGCTGAAAACAGTGTAGTGTGTATCCAGCTTTAGCTAGATATTTGAGGGCCCCATCTATAGCCTAAGAGACAATGACTACAGAGGAGGGGGGGGGCACTCCAAGTTGTGAGCCCTGCAGCAGCTGCACCCCCTGCTCCTATGGTAGTTATGCAAGGGTGGGCTGGGCAGGGGGGCATATGCCCCTTGGGCCGGTCAGTCCAGTACATCTTTTGGGCAGCCTCATATTGAATGCGGTGCCATCCACATATACAGAATGCTATCCACCGCACAGGTACTTGTACTCCATGGACCTCATTTAGAGTCGGACGCAAAGTCCATTTAAGAAGTGTAGGAGTGGGAGTGTGCCGCAGCTTGGTAGGGTATTACAAGTATCATGCAACCCCAGTTGCATCTCATTCTTAATACCCTATCGAGCTGCGAGCAGTTCGTGCAGCTAGCTAACTGCTTGTGCCACCTAATTCCTGCTGCATAGCTTTAGCCCTGTTTTGACGTATGTTGCGTCTTCGCCTCACTGCAACTAGGATGTATTTACATGGTCACGCCTTCACAAATCCGTGTTCCTCGCATTCCCTCGTAGTGAGTCGCAAGCTGTCGCAAGTGTTAATTGCGTCCAAGATGCAGGCGGATTTGATGCTTTCTGCACATGCGTGGTAGTGTTTTTTTGTTGGATGCGCCTAAAACTGACTTTGTATCCGACTCTAAATGAGGTCCCATGTGTGCAAGTAAAAATCAGCTGAGTTTTCACTATGAAAAATACACGCGAGGTGTCTCCGTGGCCCTACTGGAGACACATTGTGCATATTTTTTTCTAATTGAATCTCCCCCTATGAGTTGGAAAATAGTAAAGATTACATGAAATGCAGTTAATACTAAATACATTTGGTATCTAAATTTTTACATTTCAACTGTATTGTATAACCACGTCTGTTATTATAAAATGCATCGTCTAAATCATTTACCATATCAGATCTTCCTAGGGAAGCTAAATTGTGTTTATAGGGAAGAAGGTTTACTAGAGGTTACATGTCGTAACATATTTAAAATCTCTTATTTCTTTCACTTCCGAGCCCTACACCTAGTACACAGCTTCTGCCCTGAGGTTTGAAATCCTCTTGTTCCGTTTCCACTGATCCTCCCATCTCCTGCTGCCCTGGGCTGAGTCTCACACCAGATGGTGTCAGTGGATTATGATCAGCGGTGTTTGTCTCCTGACTACCGCCCTGCCTTCCGCCCTCACAGCGATCTGTCCCCTCACACTTTCCGTAGCGTCCGCGGTTGCCAGGCAGCAGTGGGGCATTTACCAAGAGGATACAATGGCGAGATCTCACCGAGACTCTGTGCTCGCCGCCTCTTGTATCCAGACCCCCGTCAATCCCCACACACGGGGCCCGGTCACCCTGTACGAGAGGCAGGAGGAGGAGAGACAGCGGCTCACCGGCTGCAAAGAGCACCAAGGAGAGGTGAGAATCCCTCATACTAAATCATCATTATCCAAAGTCCTGTATGATAGTACAATGTGTGTTTTTGTTGTGAATCAGTGCTGCGGGTATCTTTTTTGATGCTCAGTTATATAGCTCTGTGGTAGCATATGTTCTTATGACTTGTGCCATTATATAATGAATTGAAATACTGTAATCGTCATTATATTATATGTTGTTAATTGTTTCCTGTGATGCTCAATACAATAACTTTCTCCCATTTAATGTCCTGCTTTAAATATGTATTATGTATTGATATCTGTTTTAATACACAGCTCTGTTAAACCATAAGCTATAATATATATTATTGTCACATAATAACCTATATTGCTTTGGCTGTGTATGTTGACATGTGAGATGTATATCAGGAATGAGGGGTTACGATAGCATGCAAAAGAAAACATCCTGAGCCGCCAATTAGGTCAACTATCTGGTCCCTTTCACCTTTCCCCAAAGTCAGTAGCAAAAACAGCCCCCGGGGGCAAATGTATCAAGCTGAGAGTTTCCGTTGGGTTTCAAAAGTGGAGATGTTGCCTATAGCAATCAATCAGATTCTAGTTATTTATTTAGTATATTCTACAAAATGATAGCTAGAATCTGATTGATTGCTATAGGCAACATCTCCATACCCGCTGGAAACTCGCAGCTTGATACATTTACCCTCCAATCTTTTATGTGCCTGGATTGACTCCTCTTTTACATGCCCACATCCACAATAACAAAAATGTATTGTCGTGTTCAACAGGATGATCTAGACTCATATTCCGACACTGATGGAAACCAACCCTGCAAAATGTTGAACTGTAAGGACTGGGTTTTGGACATCTCCAAAATCCATCACTCGGACAAAGAGTACTATATGCAGCTTAGGAAATTGAAAAATGCCCATATACACAACATGGAACAGCTGGAGGAAATGTATGAAAATAAACTTCACCTAAAAGGGGTCCAGGGCACTGAGCCTGTTGTCGAGGAAGGTTACCGGTAAGGAGGCTATATCATTGCTTGATGACAGGTGCATTGTTTCTTGTTGTCATGGCATGAATCCATGCTTTTCTATTGGCAATATATTTGATAATTAAAACAATTGATAATATTTATTCCTTATAACTTGTTCAGTATTAGTACAAATATACTTGTCGCCTAGAACACTAGAGAGTCATTTTGTGGGCTGAGCCAATATTTATATCCATTCAATAAGCTGCATTCTCAAAAATACTGGTTCAGACCATATAAATAATAACAATGGTGTGATGGCTGCCTTCACTGTGATTAGATGGCAGTACACCTAAGTTCATAGCATTTACAACTTGTCAAGTAACATCCAACACTTTACTGATGATATATAGATGTGTGCTGTAAGGACAGCGCCAGCATACAGATATTATCAGGTGAGAACTGATACTACTTGATTCCAAAAAAGAATTTAGTAAATTTGTGCTTTCAATTTTGGAATTCATATACAATAGTCTTTATTCTGTAATCTTATGGTTACAATTTCTCTTATGGACAGAATTAAAATGGATGCATAGGATGCAGCAACTGCAGTGCCCGGAGGTGAGGGGGCTCTGGCAATGCTGCATCGCCCCAACGCTTCTCTGAGGCCCCACTTTGCTCTCCAAAGAGCAGAGAGGAGACCTCTGCTCTGTTCTATTAAGAGCAGAGGAGGTGGGGTGGAGGGCTGGATACAAGAAATTAACAGCTGGGTCTTACCAAATGTTGCTATGGCCACGGCAATACACTGTACCACCTCGGATTGCTCTTATACGGTAATCTTATCCTATCATTACAGCGTACTTGCCTAGTGTCATGATGTGACAAGTGTATGAGGGAGCCCCACCCCCTACTATGAAATGCTGATATTCATGGCTTTGCATAACTGGGGCGGGTCTTGATAATGCAAATTCGCACCATTAAACCCCCCTACAACACAACCCAGGAGGTTGCCTACTATTCTGAGAGTTCGGGAGGACTCCCCGAATTTCAGTAACCTTGCGGAATTTCAGTGAGAGAAGGCAAGTGTGCATTAAAGTTACTATTGTAATCTTATTCTATGGTATTTAGCATGTCACATGATCACAACATTTCTGCATTTACTCTATTTAGCTAGTAGTATTATACATGTTCAGCTATATATGGCACTATTCATACCCTATGTCCCAGGTAACAATTGTTGCATATGAGTAAATAAAAGAGAAGTCACTGAACTAAATCATAAAGCAGTTAATTGGTGACATGATACGTTATACTCTGCCTTTATATTCAGCAAATTAGTTGTGCTTCTATGTTCTGAGAAATCTTTCTTAAGGCTGATATTGTGTTTGTCAGCAATGTGATAACTATGTGGGATGATCCTGAAGGATGAAGTCTGGCAGGTTAGGCTATATCTGGTCACATGACATGGTAGCGTGCACACATTTTGCTGTAATAAGAGTAAATGAGCCTTAATATGTATGCAAACATTGCATTTAGGTGTACAATTTGCACAGTGCCACAGTAAGCAATCAGCAAGTTGCTTTTTTGTTCAGTGTAAGCATTCAAATGTCTGATTGGTTGGTATGGATCAGTGCAAACCTTGAACTTAAATGGAAGGTTAGTAACTGAGCCATATTTAATTTCACTTGTATATTGATAAACTGTACTTTCGGTGTGATGTACATATGTATCCGAACCTTAAAAATATCTACTACAAGTAAAACCAATTATCTATATTGTCCTCTCTTGTCTCTAGCTGGCAGGGATACTGAGGGATAAGAGCGTGACAGATGGGCATCCTGGCTGCTAATCTCTGTCACTAGTCTGTTAGGTATTACAGTTTACAAGGAGCAGGAGGGTAGTGTGTAGAAATTAATCTGCACTCGATGCCTGAAGTGCATCAGGCTGTTGGGAGGGGGTCTCTTCATGTGTTCGGTCCTGTCAGATGAGCCTCTCTGCCCTCCTCTTTCTAGTCGTTTGGTGGTGCTAGAATAAGTCATTTTTATAGGCAGCACTAGGCACTGTTGTTGTTTATTTTTTTTAAAAACTCCAAACATTCTGTGGTGTTGTAAAATTGTGGATATTATTAATAGTGACAAACATACATACAAACTTACATGTTCAAACTGGCACAAAGGGTAAAGAGGGCTCTACTCCTGAGAACTTACAATCTAAAGTATTTGCAAACCATGATATAAGGATTGGTTAAATCAGCTGGTGTAGGAGAAGTGTACAAAGGGGGTTGATAAAGAACATGGGACCAAAAGAATAGGCCTCATTGAAAGGTTGCATGTTAGGGGCGAGGTTGTAAATTCCTAATAAGAGACTCGGCATGTTATGTTAATGGTCAGGGATGGTAACAGACAATGGTATTTTATGTAATTAAAGAGAATAGTACAAGCTCTGTTTTATATAGGTTTAATTTCAGATGTCTTGGAATTGACAAGGAGATGGCAGAAAGTCTGAAATCAAAGAGCGTTATTTGAGGGCAGGAAAACTAGATTTGGGTGTTGTCTGCATACAAGTGATACTATAATGCATATGCAGATATCGGGCTGGCAAGAGTAAGAGTACACTGAACCTCATGGGGCCTGAGACTGGACCTTGTGGTACTTGAACAAAGTGGAATTGGTGTGGAGGATGTCCAAGAGAAGGAGATGCTGAATCGCCCATTAGAAAGATGGAAAAGGCTGAGGCTGTATGACAAATGCCAGAAGTGTGGACCATTTGTAACAATAGGAAGTGACTAACAGTGTCTAATAAAAAGGAAAGCACAAGAAGAAGTAGTAAGGAGGTGACCTTTAGACTACTAAAAATAAAGTAATTTGGTGAATTCTGGATTGAACAGTGAATTCTGTTAAATGCAGCGAGAGGCAGCTAGACTGTAGTTGGTCAGAAAGAGAGTTGGTGCAAAGGAATATAGTTGTTCCTTTTTGTACCAAGCATTCATGCAGTTTAGAGGCAGATGGGAGAACAGCGACCGGGTGGAAGATGGATGGAGAGGTAGGTTCAAGAGACGTTTTTTTTCTTTAATATGGGCTATAACAGCAAGGGAATACGCCAGTGTGAAGAGCGCTTTAATATGTGTTAGAGCTGGGCATATTGTAAAGTATCCTTTGGAGATATCTGGTTTGTTTGGTGTGCCAGGTTATGTAATTGATGTGGGATTCCTTGCTAATTGCCGTAGTGAGTGTATTATTGTAGCAAGTAACTTCCAAGTTTGGACAGAGGAAAGTGGAGGTGACGAGACAGAGTGGCTATAGAATTAGAGGATCTTTTTTGGATTATATCATAGATATTTTGTATATGTAGGTGCACCTGGAGATGGGAGTGTTATAACAAGTAATGTACAGTATGACAATCAATCCATACTGTGATTAACAAAGGATTGCAAAGGAGTTTACACCTTTAAACCTCCTAACTCTTGTTCAGCATGGGAAGAGATAGTATGTTTTCCTGCACAAGTAGATGAAAAGGATTTGATTTACTAAAACGTATAAAAAAGATATACTGTCCTCACCTACTATTATCTTTGTCTATGTGCTGCAGAATGTGATTCAGAAACTTAGTAAATCACCTCCGCAATATAAAGGTACTCGAATGAATATTGGTACATTAATAGAACTTCCACAGTTAAATGCCATGTAAACTTTATTTAGCATGCATTTAACATTTTTACTCTAAATATACAGGTTGTGCTATTACACAGCGATCACTTGATTTATACATGTGCTGTGGTGTTTTATACCATATACTCTCTTTTGGCCACCTGCTATTTCTTTAGTTGTTAGTATATGATATGTAGCAAATATGTCCAATTAAGGATTACTTATTTCATTTCTTAATTTTTAGGTCCAGATGGGAGCAGAAACATCCCACTGAATTTGATTGCTACTTTTTGAAGCATGATCTTGGCCACAGTGTCTGCTCTGGTTTATCGAGGGCATCTCTGGAAGAACTAACTGATGGAGAAGACGACAGTGATACTCAAGGTTCTGCATCTGCTAGAGAGAAAATTGTTCAAATGTGGAATGGATTTACAGTTGAAGATTATATCAAGAACACAGGATTTGCCAAGCAGAGGTCCAAACACAAAACTACCAAAATTAAATCTAAAGAATGGTCACACAGAATTACTATTCCTCAACCTTTTGAGATGACGGTTAGGGAGTCCAAGAAAAGAGAGATGAATGCCAAGTCAAAATCAGAAATAGAGATGGAGAACAACTTGCTGAAGAAGAGACTGGAAGAAGAGACAGAATGTCAAAAGAAGTTTCGAGCCAACCCCGTTCCAGCTTTTGTTTACCTCCCACTGTACCATGAGATAGTGGAAAGAAATGAGGAGAGACGCAAGTTTGTCAAAGATAGAAGCAAGGACATTCTTTTGGCATCTCAGAAACCATTTTGGTTCATTGACCGAGAAGAGCGCAAAAAACAAGGTAGAAAGGTGCAACTTGCAAATCTTCCAGATTCAGACAACAACTCTAAGCATTTTAAAGCAAAGCCAGTGCCAAAATCTATTTATGGAACCTCTGTTAATGAAAGACTAAAAGAAGAAAAGCTGTATAGAGAGATTAGGATACATATGAGATCCCAAGAACTTTTGCACAGCTCTTCTTATCCTACCAGCACGCTAGCTTGTAGAAGTAGGAAAACAAAATGTTATCAACCTGAAGAGGAAAAGCACAGGCCAAAAATCAATACCAAAATACCTAATTTTGAAGTTCTACATAAGAATCATCAGAGAAGCTTCTTAGAAAATAAAAATACCAAGCATGTGACCATTTGTGATCCTTTCCAACTGCGTACTACAAACATTTCATCTCATAAGGGAAAAATTCTCAAGGACATTGAAAAAGATGAAGTAGTCTTAAAGGAGACTCGTTGGCCATATAAATCTCCCAGGAGCCAGTCACGGAAAGAGTCCACAGGGTTATCTCCACGTGCAGAGGCTCCCACTGTCACTCCAAGATCTACAGCATCTTCTAAAAGACGAGAACAAGTTATTAGGTAATCTTAGCTGTGGTGCCTTCACTGTATCAAAACATGGGTCATGGATTCTATTCTCCATTTAGAACATTTTACCGTTCAATGATTGTATAGAATAGTAGTGTACATTAGGGATGCACCAAATCTTTGCTTAAAGATTCAATCAAATAATTATTTTACAGGAAATTAGGTAGAATATCAAACCAAGTCTGAACCCTAATTTGAGTTTAAAAAGCAAACTGAAGGAGCCCACATGAACACAGAAGTCATAGCTCTGTGTTTACCGTTATAAAATTGCAGAGAAATGAAAATAACTAGTTGGTGTAAACAAGATCTTGTTAAAAGCTATTAGTATTCAGTTAAACCAAATCCAAGATTGGGTGCATCCTTATTATAAATACACACCTTCTCTTCCCTTTACTAGTGTAGCTGTAGTCTTGAGAGAGGAGTTTTGCCCCCTGTAGAGTTCAGTCTTACCCCAGTGTGCCCCTTCCAGAATCCCAAACTTAGATCGATTAAATCGGTTTTGAGTTGGTTTATATTCCCTACCCAGGAAGTCTGTTGAAGAGAAAGTAAAAGACAAAGAAGATGAAAAGAAGAGACAAGCAGAGAAGAAAGAGAAAGCGAAAATACTGAAGAAACATATAAGTAGGAAGGCCAAAGCTATTCACCCAGTGCAAACACAAAAGTCACATAGTAAATTAAAAGAATTGAGGTAATAATTTCTAGTCAATAGAGATGACTCTTCACTGGAAACCTTTTATACTTTTTTTTTTTAACTTTGTAAATGATTTTGTAGACTACAGGGTACAGAATTTCATGGAATAGTAGATATTAACATCAAATATCTTGCTGATTGAAAAACCACATTATAACAGTACTAACTATATGAATTTAGTGTCACAGAGACATCTTCACTGATGTGATGAGTGAAAAAGCTGAAAGAAAATTTATTTAGCCATGCCTGTCTTAATCATTTAGAGGGCTCACATCTGAGCTGCTTCATTACCCCCAAAATCCCAAACCAGATATTGTGTTTGTGTGTTTGCACATGTGTGTGTGTGTATATGTGTGTGTGTATGTATGTATGTATTTTGTCGTTTGAGAGTATAATAAAACAGCTCTGATTTGAGCGTCCCTTATTTTGTTTTTCTCCTGTGGTATTGAAGACTTAATTGTGGTGGAGTCCTGAGTGGTTTGGCACCCCTGAGTAAGAGGGACAGGGCATTTGGTATTGATAATAAGTGCTGCAGCTTTTTACAAAAAAAATAATTTTCCTTCCTGTCAAAACTCCTAGTGCCATTTTGGTGCTGTCGGCTGCCAGACTTACACGGTAGTTCTGCTTAATCCATAACGTTAACCACCCCCCACTATATCTTCAACCGTATTCTATCCATCTTTATCCATATTATATGCCTCTTCATTAGTTTCTCCTCAAACCCGAGGCCACTTCCCTCTGTCTCTTTTAGCACAAAGTCATGAGCAGAACTTACTGATGTATACTGATAGCCGTGAGATATAACCTTCATCTTGAAATGATGTCTGATTTAATCCTTCTTATAAAAACATTACCAAAACTCAAACCCTCGGGGGCGTAGCCTGGTGGAGTATGGAGTAGGCTGTGTGCATCCGAGCTCCCCAGCCTAAATATCCAGAGCAGATATCCTGGTGTGGAAAAAAGTCACTAAACTTACCTGGTTCTGTGGCGGAACTTCTTCTGTTTCCTCCGGTCCAAGTTTGGGCTGTGTCGGCGGGTCGCGGAGACTGTGGTTGGCGCTGGTTTCCGGAGCTGTGCTGGAGCAGAATTCACGTGGTGAGGGAGGAAGGGGGTTCTCTGTCTCCGGTGGTGTCTGGATCTTCTGGTCTGTGCTAATCGGGTGTCTATTTGGCCTGTGAGGAGACTGCTCGGGGGTGAAGAGAAGGTGGCTGATTGCTGCTGCTGGAGTGTGGTGTTCCCGCCGGGGAGTGAGATGTGGCGCCATCTTGGATATAACGGTTGGTGAAATAAGGACTGACATACAGTCTCACAGCACTGGAGGGGCAGCTGACATAATATTAACCCCTATCTGCAAGGGTGAGAACCCTGTTTCTGGAGCAGTAAGGGGAATATACTCTGTGCTGCTCTTGTGGCTGCCTGAAGGCCCTTCCGCCCTGTCATTTCTCTGAAATACTCTGTGCTGTTGTTATTGTTGCCTGGTGGCCCTTTCTCCTAGTCATCTCTCTGAGTGGGTACTTTGGCTGGACTGTGTGCAGTAGTTGGTTCTTCATTGGTCAAATTCTGGTTATAATACCAGTTGCTGCTGGATGCTCTGCTGTGGCCCCCTTTTATATCTAAAGCTACATATATAACATCCAGGGGTGCACCTGTCAGCACCTCTGAATAGAAGGGGCCAGTATGGGTAAACATTCTGCAAACACTACTGCCGCGGGCAGATTGGAGAAATATGCCCGTTCTAATCCTGCCACGGCCTCGGGGGGAGCTCCTGCGTCTGAACTGCAGGCACCTCAGTCTTCCAAAGATACGGATTCACCTGTTGATTCTACTCTTCAGAAGGTCCTGAAAGCTATCGCTGCTTCTGAAAAGAAGGTAATGTATAAAATTGGAGAGGTGCACGTTGATGCGGCAGGATTTTCAGAAGATTCGTGAGCGTGTGTCAGAGACAGAGGCCCGCATCTCCATACTAGAGGATACTACAGTTCCCTTGCCACAGAAAGTTGCTGGTTTGGAAGCTCAGATGGTGTCTGTTAAACAAAAAATGTCAGACATGGAGGGTCGCCTCAGATGCAGCAATGTTCGGCTGGTGGGTCTCCCTGAAAAGGCAGAGAGTGATGATCCGGAGACATTCTTGGAGAATTGGATGATCCAGACCTTCGGCAAAGAGAAGTTCACGGCCCAGTTTGCGGTAGAGAGGGCGCATCTGATTCCGACTCAGAGGCCGCCTCCTGGTGCGCAGCCACGCACATTCATTGCTAAAATGCTACACTATAAAGATCGGGATGCTATTCTGCGCCTGGCTCGGACCAAGTGCCCCTTAATGTATCAAAACCAAAGAGTGGCTGTATTTCCTGACTTCTCGGTGGATGTACAAAAGAGCAGAGCTCGGTTTATACAGGTGAAGCGTCGTCTTCGTGAGATGCAGTTGCCGTATGCTATGCTTTTCCCGGCCAGATTACGTGTGGTTGCAGATGGAACTACCCTCTTCTTTGGATCGCCTTCAGAGCTGGATAGGAGAGCTCCAAGAGGTCCTCGTCCGGATTGAAGATGCTTCTGATGATCTCCTGGACTGAAATGATGCTATTAAAATTCGTATGTCTCTGACAGTTATAATGTTTGAGAGATAAGCTCCGTAGATGTATATCACTTTGATTTATGTCTATACATACTGAAATACTTTGATTAATAGATAAGTTACTGAATGTTTACGAAGGTGTCAATTATAAGGTGATATTTCTGGGGGAAAAAAGCTTTGAATCTTATATTTGGTGCTAGTGGATCAGGTGGATGTGGGGTACTGGAGGAGTAGTAGGGTAAAGTTATGGGCTGGGGGGCTTCCTTTGCTTAAAGGGTCGCAATCTCCCTCTCCTTTTTTCTGTGTATGCTGGTGTTTTCATAAATACGTGGAGATAGCTGTGTGCGTTGTTTGAGGAGATTTGGGATAGGGGTAATGGGATCCAGGTATGTCTAAGTTGGGGGTGGATGTACGGGGAGGAGGGTTGTTGGGATAGGGTAGGGAGGGGGAGTTCAATGCAGTGTCAGGTGTGATATTTTTTATTTTTTTTTCTCTCTCTATGCAAATACTTTCAGATGTTGAGATTGACTATTTTGGTATATACTAATGTGGTTCACTGGTGGCTGGGTGTCTGCCTGGGCTGGAAGAGGTTGATTTCTACGGGTAGATGTCTTATATGTATTCCCTGGTGTGATGGCGACTGGGAAGATGAATAGGGGCTCTATTAAAATCCTGATCTGGAATGTTCGTGGCCTAAATGATAAAATTAGATTGGTTATATCCCAATTAAAAAAGTATGAGGCGGATGTTATATGTCTAACTGAAACTCATCTAGTGGGAGGTAAAGTGTTGGCCCTATGTATATTTGGTTTGGGCTTGAACAAAAATATCCGTATGCTTATTAGACTGCTCATTAATACGTTCCTCATGTTGGCAAAAGTGGTCATAGCTAGGGAGTGGATGGCACCGGAAGGCCCGACTATGAGTAGCTGGATTTACCTTGTTAACGATACGGTCGGCCATGAAAGTTTCATGTACGCCAGTAGAAACCTAGTGGATAAATATGAAAGAATATGATACAGGTGGAGAACGTCCCCATGTGTTACTGAAGGATTGAGGGAGGTGGAGCTCTCTTAATGCAATGCCCGGGACAGACATTCAGCCACCTTCTTTGTTATTAAGGTCAACGATTGTATTTTGTATTGGCACTACTGTGTTATTATCTTATTGTATCCTGAAATTTTGGATGATGTGTATACCCTGATTTGAAAATCTGAATACCAATGCATTTTGAATCTACTTTGCATGAATATTTGACACTGCTTGTATCACTGTGTGGGCTGTAGCTATTGTTTTAGCCTAATGTTTTGGGCTTTTTTTGTGTTAAGAAAAAAATGCAATAAAATTTTTCCTGATTTAAAAAAAAAATCAAACCCTCAGCAAGTATCACACCGCCTGACTGCATACCAGGCCTACCTCAAAACTAAGAGTCTCGGACATCAAAAGTATGAGTGTCTCCAAGAGTCCCTGCTACCTCATAGGACAGCCCAAGTCCACAAAGGGCAACCAGACACAATTTTTAAAGGAAAAACAAATATATTCTGCAGTAATCTGTAGGCTGTGTCACAGTCCCCTCCACACGGTCTGAGAGGTCGCCTCCTGATGCGTGGTCTAACAGGTCCTGCTCCCCTCCAGTTGCTCGGAATCCGAAGAAGATAATTTCACCTTAATTACTCACAGGGACTTCCATTCTCTGCAATATAGATGAGAGACACGTTCCGCAGTCTCATCAGACATACAAAAGGCTATCCAACCAAATTAATGGATGTGTCCTACCAGCAAGCAGTAGAAACTGACCTGCAATAAATCCAACTGGATATTATTCACCTCTAAGCAAACCAAGAAGACCAAAATAATTGGTAGAATACCAATTAGTTCCATTGTCTATGACAAAAAGGTCAGGTGCAGATGGATATAACCATTTTGCATACTTGTTTGACATCCTAACATGCAGAATATTTCTAATTGCTCGCAGAGAAGCAGACCCTTCTCCCTAAGCTGGGATTCTCATTGATTAAAGCGGTTACAGATAACATACCCACAAGCTCGCTGGTGATTGACCCAGGGCCGGTACATCCCACAAGAAAGGACCATTATCTCCTGATGCATCCAGATGGTCTCCCCAAAGCATTGTCCGCTAAGACTTGAGCAAAATAATACGACTCCTTTAGCTCTCTCACTTAATGTTTCTGTTCGTTTAAGATACCGTGAAAGTGCTCCACATATTATTTAAACCCGGCTTAGACCTTTTTATAGTTTCCCCCAGTTTGAAGCTTTTCTGAAAGAGTGATGGACAAAGGGACTTTGTTTCTTTTTCCTGGATGTTGTTTAGTTTTATTGATGAGGACACTGTCCCCATTAAAACCACAAGTTGCTGAAAATATCCTCATTTTAACTGAGGCAATCAGACTGCCATTGAACCATGAACCTGATAAGTAAGCCATGGCTGTTGTAAATGATTAATTTGTGTTTACTACTTACCAGGATAAGGATACCCAGGTGTAGGAGTCAACTGTGTGATTTCCGGGGAACCCAGAAAATGTATGCTACCATTGACTATTTGTATGCCTGGCATTGTTCAGTAATAATGTTGGGGTGAGGGAAACAAGCACCCCCAATCATTTCTATAAGTTGGCTCCTATGTACACAGGTACTTGATGGATTTAACTTTCCAGGAGTACGGGTAGCTCCATATAAGTGAAGTGAGTGAAGAGGGTGATAAGTGAATGGGGAGATCATCATTGTAGTGTTCAATTTATAATATGATACAGCACTGAACTTGTCAAGGAAGGGCAGACAAAGAGGTCTCTGGTCTGATGGTAGGAAACAAGACATCGTTATCAGTCAAACAGATATTATTCAGTGCACTGTATATGGTAGAGGGACCAGTACTAACGTCAGCAGTTCAAGCAAAACTTAAAGGGGACAGTTAACATCCTGCAGGTGCTTTTAGATAGATTTAAAATGTTGTCCGCTAGCCCTGAACACTACTTACAGCTTTTTAACAGCTGTCCGTTCAGGAACTCTGCTCTGCATGAGACGCCTTTTAGGCAATACCCATTTCTTTCAATAAAACGGCATGTTTTAGAAAGAAGAGCTGGAGGAGCAACCACAGCAGAAGGAGCCTCCACCCAGAGACCTACCACAGATGGCAGAATATTAGGAGTGTTACAAAATACTCTAAACAATGCCCTTTTTCTAATTAAACATTGCAGCAATGTATGTTTATTAATTTGGCACAACACAATAAAATGTTTTAATTATAGTTTTCCTTTTAAGAAGGTGTGTGATCTCCAAAGTTTCCATGCTCTCAGTCTTTATCTGGTTTAACTTAATTAGAAATAAAGATTGGCTAAAACCAGTGTTGGGCTGATTGGAAAGTAGCGAACATTGTGCCATGTGTAGGGCAGACCATTTAGGTTTTGGTTGGGTTAACTGTGATTGGCTAATGATTGTGTTGGCTTGTATTTTGCCGTCTTCACAATCTGATCATCAAAGTCTGTAACTAAATTAGTCTGTCATCTGAAACTAAACTGAAAAATTGCTTTAAATCCAACATAAAACTGTGTGTGCCAGATTAATTGGGATTTGATTGCTGGCAGGAAATGTGGTGATATTTGTGTGGCTGTTTCTGTGAGCGGCCTGAATGAGATGGTGTGGGGCCATCTTTAAGCCCTAAATATAATGGCAGATCTTGGTAATCAAATTTAGATATTTGTATTTAAATTGTGTATTTATAACCTGTGCATTAACATAGATCTTTTCATGTTCTACAATAAAGAAAATTGAAGCTGTAAATATAACGCTATAATGAACAATATATTGCTACTCTTTGAATTTGTTCAATAGGAAACATGAAAAGGAGAGGACAATAGAGTACATGCAGGAGGTGGAAGCAATGAAACAACGAGTGTCTCAGACACCACTATTACTAGAAAGGGCTACACAGGTTTGTGATCAATATGTATTACTATTATTATTATGTATTTATATAGTTCTACCGCAGCGCTGTACAAACAATATTTCATCTTTCACATAAGCCTCTACCGCAATGAGGTTTGCAATCTAAATTATCTAGCGCACAAACCGTTCCCTGGTTGCAATCAAGCCCGTGGCCCCAGTGCTGTGGGGCAGCAATACTAACCACTATGCCTCCCTTAAAGTCAATTTTCAAGGAAGACGATCTATAACCTCCATGTAATGTCCAAACATTAGGCTAATATCTTCTGTCTAGTTTTTCTTTGCGTTCACACTTCCATATAAGGGGTAACAATTCCACATTAAAGGAAAAAAAAAAAATCACATATAGTGGAGAATATTAAAATATGATTTGTACAATGTTTGCTCTTTCACCAAGTGATATTATCAGCAATGCACTCCCAGTGTAGACCTCAAACTTTTCTGCCTAGATCTGTTTTTCTTCCTTTGTTTCCGAGCCTGCTATATCGTATGTGAGAAAGTTATACACAGGACGGAAAGGAAGAACAGAGATAAACACGTCTATTAAAGGCTAACTTCCAGCGGACAGTTAATGTAAGCACATTACCATTAGGGGGTAGAGGGAGAACCATCACCACTGCATGAAAAGTTTGATGTCTACACTGGGGGTGTATTGCTGATAATATCATGTGGTGAAGGAGCAAACATTGAACAAATGAGATTGCTTTGATCTACACCACTATATGTGATTTATTTTTTTTCTTTTCATGGAATTGTTACCCCAAATTTTGAAGTGTGAATGCAAAGATAAAGAAGACAGAAGACAATGTCCTACTGTTTGGATATTACATGGATGTTATAGATTGTCTGTCTTCCTTGAAAATTGACTTTATATGACTGATTATAACGCCTAGATGTCCACCAATTTGTGGTATTATATGGATAAGTGGCAATCCTACTTGGTGTGATGGGGCTGCTGTGAATATATTGGACTGCTCTCTATAATTCTATATATTTGTCTAATAACTATGCTTTCCTGTAGAACCACTCTCTTGTTGACAAGAGACAGCCACAATAGGCTGCATTGTAGTAGACAATGGGGCACTCCACCTGGCTCTGTGAGGGCATCTATGTGTGTGGGAGGCAAAGGCGTTGAGCATTTCTATTAGGTCACGGCGCAAGTGGCAGTGGCATCTGGCTTGGCTGAAGTGCCCTGCAGCCAGCTACACAATTTTTATGCTAAGGCAGGCAAGAAGATGCTCCATCCAGATCTGAGTACTGGTACCCCTGGGGACCGGAAAAGTCTTCCTTCCAGGCCCTCCTTTCTAAACTAATGTATCATTTCCTAGGGCAGATGAGATGGGTAGCACTGGTTTCATAAAGGTACACTTGCAAACATCTATCATGAAGGAATTTCCAGAATGTTCACTTTGTTACAGAACTCCATTATTTTTTTGGTGATAGTAGTGGTCGATGTGGGGTGTATGCAGTGGTATGTATTACTGCTTTCAGTATAAAACTATCAAATTCCATTCACCTACATTTTCCATACTGCTACTTCTAATTTTCCACATCAGCCACTGGTAATAAGTGAAGTTTAAAAATGAAGGTGACAAAGCTCTATGTACTCTCCCTCATATATCAATGGGAGTTGATTACCCAGTAGTGTGAGAAGTAACATGAAATCTGCAATGGTGACTTTCCTTACACTGTATTTCTTACTGTGATTGTGGTTGAGTTCCTGGCCTTCAATGCGTAGGGCAACAGTTCAGATGTTCTTCATTTTGGTGTGAGGTTCAAATACTACTCTTTGTCCTTCTTCATTCTAGACAAGGCAAGTTTTATTATTCTGCTTTTGCAGGAAGCCAACACAACATCTTGGTTGTCTTAGTAGTAGACATGTCTCTCTTTCTTTATTAAATATCTTTTGGGCAATGAGTATGTATTATACTATGTACAATATGTAGAACAGAGACTGAGGATGGAGTGTATAATACAAGGTAGACCAGGCAGAAGCAACTGCCCTTAGGATGAGAACTGCCAGTAGGAACAGCCATCAATGATGCTTTTGTAAGAGCTTTGATTATTAACAATCAGGTCTTCTGACATGTCATTTGTTCATTAAAGAGTTACTGATAGCATTGTGGTTCTTAATTCCCATTAGTTTAAATAAGTTTGTCATTGCCATACAAAAGGAGGCTGGAGAGCAGGAGTTATATTAGACATAATCCACTGTAACTGGTTATTGCTGGACTTATTTAGTGCATACTGTTATAAGACATTTCCATTTATCACCATGTTGCAGAAGAATGCTCGCCTGTGTGCTGAGAAGCATTACTCCACCGTGCTGAGAGACCTGGGACTATGTGATGATTTTGTGTCTGTAAAGGGGCAATCTGCTGCTCTGCAATACCCCATCCATACAAAGGAGGCTGAGATCAGCTCAGATGATGAAGAGAGGTAATTTGTATGAACGTGTAAATACTTGCATAATATTCTATACTTACATTGGTAGACGATGGATGAGAGCTAGATCTATCCACGTCTTGTGATGTAACTGTATTAAAGTCACCCTGAGTAAAATCCAGGCCTTGTGGAGTCCATGTCAGGCCGCAAAGAAGTGATGAATAATCCTGCCCGGTCCGTGGATATATATATACAGATATGTTGGCTATAGTTGTGTCCTGATTGATGTCCTACCTTACAAGCCAGGATAAAAAATCTACTTTCCATGTCTGTTTTGAAGTTAAAGTGAATGGTCCCGTGTTTCGTATTAAGATGGCCACTCTGTTTCTGATTATGGGGGCAGAGAAAATCTTCCAAGAACGTTTTGGAAGACCTGTAAGGGTTGGTTGCGTGTATGCTATATATTAACCCTTTAATAATGTAAAAATTCTACCCTATACATTAGCGGTGAAATGTCACCGGTAAACACAGAGGCCTTGGTCAGAAATAAGGGGCGGGGTTACAATTTTAAAGGGTCTGCTACTAGCTAAAGATCAGTTTAATCTCTAAAGCTTTATCCTATCTGCAGCTTACTGACAAATTACAGTACATCTTTACCATTCTGCCGCAGAAATATATATACGTATTACTTTTCACCACATCTTGTTAGTAAACTTGTTTCCAATGTTTGTAAAGAAGATTGACATTGTTTTACAAAGTATTTTGCACAAATTGAAATCTCATAGCACAAAGGACTGCTTGGTATAATAATCATTGCCAATGATACCCATAACAACATGTCCCACTTTTTAAACTGCTCCATTTAAACCACTTTTCCTGGCAATTTAAAGATGAAATCTGGAGCGTGAAAGTTGATAACTTGATTTGCATAACAATATTCACTATGCAGGACGACAGAGCTTCACAGGTGTGTTCATTCATTACTAATGCAGCCTTCATGGGCATTGGCCCAATTAAGTGAAAGTATGTCTAGAAATACTTTATTATGCAGATTAATCTGTCAATATGTTTTATAGAACAATTAGAGTTAATATAAATATAATAATAAGCACGACTTGTAGAGAAGGGTACATTGTACTGTAGCTTTATCTGTAAGTTTTTCTTATTTGTCTTCCCAGCAACACAGAAGGCACATTGGAAGTAGAGGATTTGCAGGATGATGGTAAAGATGAAGATGAAGAGGAGGAGGAGGTCTATAGGAAAGGATCTGAAGATGAGAAACAAGAAGATTATAGTACCGATGAGGACCACAGTGAAGATGCCATATGATACCTTACATGTCTGCTGCAAGCTGTCACTGGTCACACTGCGACAGCACTGGTGCAGTGCTAAGGGACCATAGTGTACTATGGTGCCCTCCGGTTTGGCTGACCACATACACGCACTGATGGACTAACCTAGATAATCACCAACAGGTTAATCACGACCTAACTAGATTCATTTTTCACTATGGGGACACATGATGCGGGAAATGCAATCTAACAACCTCTATTTAGACAAAACTTCACACAGATTTACCAAGAGGCAATACCTAGGTCTTCTGTAGTTCTACAATAATTTTATTATATTGTGGGAAGAATAAAGCTGCAGTCATTACAATAAGGGCAGTAGCCCTTTTGTACCCCAGGTGATGCAAGATTAGTTTATTAAATGTTTGTGTTACATTACAGTTTACAATCCTTTATGCAAAAGGAACCTTCTTAATTTGGCTGCTATGTCTGTCTTTTCTATGCACTAAAGAAACTGATCCCTCCCACATCTGGCTGTCATGAAAAATCCATCATCTGAGAATAACCTCATATATGTAATATGCTACATATTTTTGCTTTTGGTTACCTACTCTCAAAAGGGGGCTAGCTGGCTCTTTATCGAATAAAAACTTTGACTACATTCCCCTCATTGGTAATACTGTCTGTCGACAGTCATCTTCCAAAGATGATCCAATCAGCTGTATGTTGTGTATTTGCTGCCCTGAGCCATGGGAGAGTCCTGTGTTTTAGAGATTGAGTACCGCACATTTTCATGTCACATCAATCATTCTAGATGGCTGTCAGAAACTAACCAGCAAAAAAAAACATTGTGGTGCTCTAATGCTGGGAAAAAATGTTAATCCTATATTTGAATGACAAAGTAACCTGCATTGCTCCCATAGTCATCTTAATGACATCTTGTTAACATATTTGATTTATGAAAGCACCATCTCCTGGAGTGCTGTATTGTGCATACAGGGCATTATAACAAATACATACATTTCAACATGTACCAAAACATGGTGGCACAATATGAATGAGAACAATGCTCCATAAGATCTTATTATAAAATCTTATGATTGTGGGAAAAGTTGTAACTGATCCGGAGAGTGAATTGAATTGTTATTGGGTCACATTATCTGCTTGTTCTGAAGAGATTCGTATTAAGGGAGCATTTTATGGTTTGGGGTCTCTGGTGGCATAAATAAAGTTCCAGAGTAAAGGAGCAGCACCAATAAAAACCCTACAGGTTTATGTGAGCAGGATTATTATTATATTATTAATAATATAATTATTATCTACTATATAAATGCCTAGTGGCGTGTGTGGAAAAAAAACAAACCAAGCTGCAGCGCCACCTGCTGGGCAGAGTTATACACTGACCTATATATTTCTTGAAGGAGAAGTGACAGTTGGGAGTGGTTTGTGGTTGCCGGGGGTGACAGTGGGGAGTTTTTAACACCTTAAGTGGCTTGATGAAGGATGTGGCGATGAAGATGAAGGATGAGGTGGTGACATGTGGACAAAACCACGTTAAAAAAGGGCGCTTGCATCGGGAAGTAACGCTCTTCCCCTGAGGAGGCCTGGGCTAGGCCCAAATACATGACAAGAACCTTTTTAACACCTTAAGTAGCTTGATTTGACTAGAATGCATGAGTATCATGCACTGGTTAACTTGTATATTATATATATTATAATTTTTATAATATAATTATAAATGTGACCAATTTTACAATCGGGTCCTCTTTCAGGCGCAAATACAGCTAAAGGGTGCAAATTTTACACCTGAAAATCTTGTAAGGAATGCAAATGAAAGTTTTTCTTTTCTCTTTTTTTTCATGCAGAGCAAATACTGTCTACATTTGTATGTATCATAAATACTTTGCAGCTTTATTTTAAATTAATACTACAATTTAGGATAGATCTAGGACATGCCCCCTTCCAGCTGTACGCACACTTTACATCTCCTCCCTGCAACACAAGATGGCTTTACCAAGGTTCATAACTGCACTTACTAGGAGGATTGATTTCTAATGCTAAATCCGGCCTTTAAGCTGGTCATATGGTGCTAGACCATTGTCTGTCTGGATCTATAAGTAATTGGCTGCATAGGTTTGTGGCCATATTTCAGAAATATGGTCTTTCATGTCCAGGAAGAGTAATAGTATCATACCATTTACCAGACCACTCTGTTCTTCTTTGGGTGATGATCTCGCACAACTTCTGCTTTGGGTGTTGATCTGAACAGATCATTGCTGACCTGACTGGTTCGTATATTGAGCTATCAGGATACAGCCACAACTTGTGCTTTGTCCGTCTAATTTTGTTAAAAGTGTGAGTATGTGGCCAGTTTTATTTTTGGGGATAATAAAAAATCTGTAGGAATCATGCAACCATGTAATGTAATTAAAATTGTAATATAATTCAAGTTTTACAGTCAATCTCCATCTAAAACAATTCATCAGACCTCCCCATGAGTTACCATGTTTTATAGGTGTGTATTCTAAATACAACTAATATTTCAATTGCACCTTGTAATAGTCATAGATTTGAAAAGATAATTAGATAATTATATCCTGTATCACTACCTTATCTTTGATTATTTTTCCCAAAGAAAATGAAAATATAGAATTTATTTTTGTAATAATTTATTGTATTTAATTCATTTTAAAACATATTGGCAAATAAAGTTATTGTTTGTAGGTGTTTCCTTCACTTGCCTATTTTCAATAAAAGACAATTGCATTAACCTGAGTGTGGTTATTGAAGGTTCATTTAGACTGGGAAAAAGACCAGGACAATTGGAAATGTTAATATGGAATAATTATTTTAAAATGTAAACATGCACTAACAGTTCATAAACCGCTGTTTGACACCCAAACATATGGAGTGTGCAAACTTTGTGTTACAGGGTGCCCTGGATTTTTATTACATGTATCAATATGTCACCCTTATTAACAGCGTGTTGCTATTTACAGGTGCTGTGTTTTATTCTGTGGTTTATGGTGCCATCTAGTGACACAACAAGTGCGTACAAAAATAAACCAACTATCCTATAAATGTGGGTAACACAACTTGATTTCAGAGATATTTTACTCCCCGTAAAGAAATACAAACAAAACCATTCATTTTTATGGTCATGAAAACCAATTAAAACAAGTATTGCCTCACATTTTTGTACGTTAAACATGCCTGCTATTTCTACAATAGTTGGAATAGTTATTTCATATTAAACCCAGCAGTTCTGCTTTCATCACACGCCTGCTTTCTTGCTGGGTCCTAATCAGTGGCCTTATGTATTTGCTCCACACTGAAGAGTGACTGTAGCTTATATTAAAACACAATCAGAGCGTCCGGGCAGCATCCTCTGCCACCATAGACATGTGTATATATTGTGCGGCTACAGGCAGCTGCACAGAGAAAAAGTGGACGGGTCACTAAATTGCCACTCCCTCCCCCATGAGAAAAAAATCTAGGTCCACCCGTCCCTGCTCCCAGCTTTAGGAAGACTTTGGTGATCCTGTGGCTGAGCTGGTCTAGGAGTCAATGCAAAATATAACTCTGTACAACACTGTCCTAGATGTGTTAGAATGTCTACAGTGGTTGTAGAGAGTTTGTTAACCTATAATTCTACATAAAAGTGACCTTCTATGTATTTAGATCTTCAGTAAGTCATAACAATAAATAAAGAGATCTCAATAAATCAAATAACAAACAAAACCATAAACTCATTCATTTTTTGATCAACATTATCTAAAAATAATTATTTGACAAAAAAGTGTTTGAACCTCTAGGATTATCAGTTCAGTTAAGAGCATAGCTAGTATCAAGAGTGGGATCACTGGGATGACAATCAGGTGTGAGTTTCGGTGGCCCTGCCCTATTTTAAAAAACATAAACCTGAGGACCTCAGAAAAAGAGTTGTGGATGGTCATCAGGCTGGAAAAGATTACTAACAATGTCTACAGACTTTGGGCTTCACCAGTGCACTCTCAGGCAGATAGTGTACAAATGGAGAAAATTTAACTCCATTTGCAATTGCGGAACAAGAATAGTGTGGCAAGATAAGCCACAACTCTCCAAGAAGAACATTGCTGCCCATTTCAAGTTTGCCGAAGACTACTGGAAGAATGTTTTACGGACGGATGACTCTAAAATAGAATCTTTTGGCTTAAATTTGAAAACCAAACACTGCATTCCGACATAAGAGCCTCATCCCAACCATGAACCGTGGTGGCAATATCAAAGTTTATGGCTGTTCTACGGCCATTGGACCAGGAAGATTTGCCACCATTGTCGGAACTATGATTGTACCAGCAAATTCTATAGTAGAATATCAGGGTATCCCTCTGTGAACTAAACAGAAGATGGGTCTTGCAGCAAGACAACGACCCTAACATACAAGTGAAAGATAATAGTTGAAGCAGAAGAAATTTGGTGTTTTGGAACGGCTGAGTCAAAGCCCAAACTATAATCCAATCAAAATGTTGTGGCAAGACCTGAAGGGGGTCTTCATGCAAGAATAGCCCACCAACATCCATGAGTTGAAGCAGTTCTGTAAGGAGGAGTGGGCCTAAATTCATTCTAGCCTATGTGCAGGACTGATCAACAATTACAGTAAACGTTTGATTGAAGTAATTGCTGCTCAAGGGGGTCATACCAGTTACTGAAAGTGCAGGTTCACATACTTTTTCTGGCAAAAGAGATTTAATGTTGGATCATTTCGATCAATAAATGAATACAAAAGTATGCATTTTTGTGTGTTATTTGATTTATTAAACATTATCTATTTTTATGACTTAGATGAAAATTTGAACACATTTAAGGTCACATTTATGCTAAAATTCAGAAAATTCTATTGAGTTCACAAATTTTCTTGTACCATGGTATATCATATTTTAAGTTTTATTTAATTTGCATCAAGATTCACCAGGCGTGTTTCCTTGCTGCGTGTGAACCAAGCTGTTAAAAAATATCAACTGATAGTCATCATAGGTAATTCCTGGCAGTTACATTACTGATGCACAACATTGTCTATGAAAAGCTGTGTAAGGGCAGCAGCAGTGACAGTATCACCGTAGTTGCAATATAGGAAGGCTAGCTCAAGGCCCTGGTAAAACACAGTTCAGCTTTCAAATTTGTTTCTTAAAGGGGCACTATCCCTGTGTGTGAAAGTCCAATGTGTTTCTACTAAAGCAAGTATCCATCACTGTATGATATGTCTTGTTCCATTTACTTAAATAGCAGGATTCAGGCTCTGAATCTGTGCTCTATACAACACAATTAGGGAATTAATCATAATATTAAACTGAATAACAGGAGAAACCGTAAAATAACCAGCTGCAGCTCTAACAAGAGGAGAGTGTAACGGACTGAGTCCTGCAGAGAAGCTGGACATTGCCAGCCCCAGAGCAGGAGAACCCTGCGCCGGAGCCCAAACAGGTGAGGGGGGAAATGGTCTCTTAGCTCCAGATATTGCAACCCTCTGTAATAAGGCAAACATGAAGAAGCTTTGTCTATAAAGAAAAGCAAATTTGCTGTGAAATTTTGTCTTAATGGAATTTTTGCAGTAGAACAGGCTGATTGACAGAGGTGCGATGTTACGGAAATACAGTGTTCAAGTTCCTCTTCTGCTACATCCTACAGAACGGACATCTCAAACTGTATTTCTATAATTCATATTTCATGAAATGTATAGTCTATATAGAGCTGGGATGACCACATTCAATTCACCTCTATGTGTGGTTTGCTTGGAATAGAACTGGGAACATTGAAGGCCAAATTCTGCCCACAAACCATGCAAGGCCCGATTCATCTTCAGATACAGGTCCCTTTCATGCCGTTTCTTGCATTAAATTGCTCTGTCCATGCTGTGAAACATTATGCCAACGAACGCAATTGCTTTCAATTCATGTCCAAATGAAAATGACACTTCCTACTTCCTACGTTTTGAAGGGTGGGGAGGGAGAGGGAAGGGGCATATGCACGGTCAATGTACAGTAAGAGTGTGCCGAGGGCGAGTGCATGCACGTTCATCCGATTCAATGTCATGGCATCGCTGAGGTACATCGCAGGTGTACGTGCCAACTGATAGCGATGACTGACATGTATGGATGCCAGAACATGTGTTTGCAAGCATGGGAAACTCTAAAAATGAATTTCCTGTACAGTACGCATTAAAACATCCTGACTTATGTATTTCATGTAAAAAAAAAATAATTTTTTAAATTATAGTATTAATTGTTGTAAATTAATTACTATTAATATTCTTGTTTTTGCATGCGTTCCAATGGGACTCGATATTGCATATATGCATGTGCGTATCCTGCAGTGTGTTCTGTGCCTCTGTATACGGCCAGCAACATAAAACCAGAGTGCACTTATACCCATATTCAAATGGAAATGTTTCTTGCATTCCGCTTGTACTTGAATACGGGTGTATGAGCGTGCAAAGTGCGTCCACATTGTATTAGAAAATAAATCAGGCCCGCAATGTCTAGGGACCAAATGCGGAATGAGGCTAATATTCAGCAGAACATCAGAATCAGCGTCTACATTGGCTATTGTTCCTGAGCATAAACATGGGCATATGATGCTGCCAATGTGCTGAAAGCTACCTATTTAGAAAACATTATTGTGTGCATCTTGTTGAGTAAAAGAAGATATGTCATATTTAGATACACTCTTTTACTATATATATATATATATATATATATATATATATATATATATATACATATATATATACATACATATATATATACATACATATATACACATAGCTAAATTTGGTATCTAAGACTTCGCCCGCGCTGCCCCCCTCCACTGGAACAAGCTCCCTCCCTCCATCAGAACTTCCCCTAATCTGTCCAGTTTTAAACGGGCTTTAAAAACCCACCTTTTTCTTAAAGCCTTTCAGTCTCCCACTTAACTCCCTAGCTTTTCTGCTGCCTCTCCTCCTTCTTTCCCCTTCCCCGCCCCTCTATTCTCCCTCTCTCCCCTGCGTCTCTTTGTCTGTCCACCCCTTCCCTTAGATTGTACGCTCCTCTGAGCAGGGCCATCTCTCCTCCTGTTTCCACCACTTCTAACTCTGCTCTCCAGCTACTTTGCCCTCCTCCTCGACGACCCTCCTCCCCCCGTCCCCTCTGGGGGTCTCACTGTCTTCCGCCCCCTCCTTCTTGAGCTCCGTTGTTTGCCAATCCTCCCTCCCCCTTTCCCTACCCTCTCTAGCTGTGCATTGAGCTTACTGAGTTACTGTGCTTACTGTTTACTGTACTGTGCTGTCTCACCTTGTATTGTAATTCGTTTTGTCCCTGTACAGCGCCACGGACACCTTGTGGCGCCCTATAAATAAAAATTAATAATAATAATAATAATAATAATATCTAGAGCACGCAGTAATAAATAAAATAAGCAAAACACTTAATTTTTCTGTGTAGAAAAGGTTATAACCATACATTTTATGAAGAAATGCAGAAAAATATAGTGACAATACGCATAGTATTTTGCAATTAGTGGTCCAGTCCTGAAGTTCACTTGGTTCCCGAAGTAAAAAAGTATTAACTATAATGTGTCAGTATCTTCAGTCATCACATAGTATGTCCATGTCAATCTACTGTACTTGTTTTAATGTGTTAGTAACTATTGTGTAACTACATATCTTCCATTTAATTTCACATTAAAAGTCAAAAACAAAAAAACCCACATAAGCAGCATTGCAATTTGAGGCTTCTAAATATTCCTGGAAAATATTACCAAAAACACTGTCCGTTCTGGACCTGGTATCACTAATGTAGCATAGGATCCCCATTGTGATACTTTCACAACACATTAGAGGTGGAACTTTTGTGACATGTCATATGTTCTACTTCTAATCTGTATGAAGTGATAGTGCTCCACATTTTCTGAGGGCCCGTCTGACGTGTGGGACAGCTTCTTCTACGAACCATCTTCTCTCGTACATGATAACCATGACATCGAGTAATAGGTTCCTTTCTCGTTTCCTACAGGGATGGAACCAAGATAGCGGTAAGGATCTGAACCTTTTTTGCAGCAGTCAATTGTTTGGCCACTTGAACTGGAGACTAGTAGAACATGTATATCTTTCACTGTTAAATAATAGAACTAGTTGTTTCTTTTACTAGTAACTTAAGCCTAGAAAATAAGTCTTTGTTATACATATATCATTATAATCCTGTATTATACATGCTTTCTATTTCGGAGATGCATTCATGGTAATTAGTATGGCTGTTAAAACACTCTATTAAAAACAAAAACACATATATGTATGCGAGTATGTATATGTATATATATATATTCTTTGATTTATAAGGTGCCAGAAAAGGTCCGTAGCACAGCACACGTTCATAGTAGTGTACCACACACAGCAACAATCCATAACACATGACATAATACGGAAAACAAAATTATGCAAAGACCAGACGTAAACTATTCAACACATTATACACAGATGACTTTGTAATGCAGATCGTTATTTACAGGACTGTGAGTTAGAGTGATGGTAATGTCCAATGTGAAGCAGGCCTGGACTCAAGAAAACTGGGCTAGGGAAGCAGGCCTTGAGGTACATAGATTGATGCAGTGAGAAAGGGACAACATGAAGAAATAGGGCAATGCCCGTGAGAGCTTACATCCTAAAGGGAAGGGGAAGACACATACAGAGTGGCACAAAGTGGGGCAGTTTATACCCGAGGCAAAGGAATAAGGAGGGCTGATAAGCTTGAATTAAGAAATTAGTTATCAAGGCACACTTGCAGCCTTGGAGAGAAGAGGCTAACTTGTTAGGAAGTGGTTCCACAGGTGGGGGGCAGCCAGTGAAGTGGAGTGGGAAGAGGTAATCAGTGTAGTAGTGAGTCCGCGTTTGTTGGCAGAGTGGAGGGAGCAGGAAGGAGTGTGGGTAGAGATGAGGCTGGATATGTAAGGGGCATTGGATAAGAGCTTTGTAGGTGAGGGTGTAAAGTTATAAATTAATTCGGTAGAGGCGGCATGATTTGGAGAGGGACTGAATGTGAGATGATTTTTTTAGTCTTCAGTTTAAGAAAGTGCTGGGATATCCAGAATGAGATGGCCAAGAGAAGACAGAAACATAAGGGAAGGAGAGAGGTCAGGGGAAGAAGATAGATTTGGGTGTCATCGCCATATAAGTGGGTGAAGAAATTCCCAAGAGAGGAAGTGTAGAGGGAGAAGAGCAGGGGGGTAAGAATGGATAGTTGGGGAACACCGACAAGTACAGGAAGAGAGGGGAGGTGGAGGCAAAAAAGAGGCCTGCAGATTGGAGAGTTTGCAAAAGGAGAGAACTGTCAATTGTATATTTACAGTACCTATGGGTCCTCATCACCAAAGAGTATAGCACAGTTTTTCAAACTAACTCTATCCCCATCTTAGACTCCATGAAACGTGACCTTGCTAAATGAGATCCCCTCTACATTTCATGGTTTGGCAAGATAAGCATGATTAAAATGAATGTCCTCCCCAGTATTTTATATCTCTTTCAAACGCTTCCAGTTTTAGTACTGGGGACATTCCTGTTCTCCCTTCAAAAGATCTGTGGAGAATTTGTATGGCAGGAGCTCTTGTCTAGCTAAAACAGCTGTGTCCCTGGAGTATGAACTCCTGATCTTTGATCAATACTACCAGGCCGTCAATCTCAGTCACCAAAACCGGAGAAAAAGAGATGGGTAGCACGGTGGTTAGCACTTCTGCCTCATAGCACTTGGGCATGAGTTCAATTCCCCACCATGGCCTTATCTGTGAGGAGTTTGTATGTTCTCCCCGTGTTTCCGTGGGTTTCCTCCGGGTGCTCTGGTTTCCACCCACTCTCCAAAAACATACTGGTAGGTTAATTGGCTGCTAACTAAATTGACCCTGTGTGTCTGTGTGTGTGTGTGTTAGGGAATTTAGACTGTAGGTCCCAATGGGACAGGGACTGATGTGAATGAGTTCTCTGTACAGCGCTGCGGAATTAGTGGCGCTATATAAATAAATGGTTATAATAATAATAATAATAATAATACTAAAGTGTCCCTTAGATTAAGCGGAGAGAAGATCATTAGTGACTTTAGTGAGGGCAGTGGCTGTGGAGTGGAGGGAGAGAAATCTGGACTGGATATCAATATAACTATTGAGTGACTGACTGTTATCTGTTGGTCACCCTGACACATAAGGATCAGGTTCAGGGTAAAGCAGAAGGGGCAAGATCTTTAACTGCTTCATGACCAGTTGGTGATGGTTTAGAGAGTAAAGTTTCTATTTTTGCAGATGACACTAAACTCTGTAAGGTAATAAAATCAGAGCAAGATGTAGCATCTCTACAGAGGGACTTAAATAAACTGGAGGATTGGGCGGCTAAATGGAATATGAGGTTTAACACAGATAAATGTAAGGTTATGCATTCAGGGATCAAAAACAAGAACGCAATCTATAAATTAAATGGAATTAATTTGGGAGAATCTATAATGGAAAAGGATTTGGGAGTGCTCGTAGACAGTAGACTTAGCAATAGTGCTCAATGTCAAGCAGCAGCTGCAAGGGCAAACAAAGTATTGGCATGCATAAAAAGGGGCATAGATGCAAGAGAAGACAGTGTAATTTTGCCACTGTATAAATCGTTGGTAAGACCTCATCTTGAATATGCAGTACAGTTCTGGGCACCACTCTATAAAAAAGATAATTTGGAACTAGAAAGGGTTCAGAGAAGGGCGACAAAATTGATAAAGGGTATGGAGTCATTAAGTTATGAGGAAAGGTTAGCCAGTTTAGGCATGTTTACTTTAGAAAAGAGGCGTCTAAGGGGAGATATGATTACTATGTACAAATACATTAGGGGTCAATACAGAGAGCTTTCATGGGAACTTTTTACCCCAAGGATCATACACAGGACACGTGGTCATCCCCTAAGGTTAGAGGAGAGGAAATTTCACAACCAGCAAAGAAAGGGGTTCTTTACAGTAAGGGCAGTCAAGATATGGAATTCATTGCCAGGGAAGGTTGTGATGGCAGATTCAATAGATATGTTTAAGAAAGGGTTAGACAAATTTTTAGCGGAAAGGTGTATCCAGGGATACGACCGTTAATTTAAAATAAAGGATAGTAGTGGATATAGGGTAAAAATTGGATTGCAATATTGAGTCTGGGGGGATTTTCAAAATTGAAACAGATGGGCGGTTGCCTACTCTGGATTAATTTCATATATAAGTGCAGGATCGCAGAAGATCCAAAATAGGTTGATGGACTGGTGTCTTTTTTTCAACCTCATCAACTATGTTACTATGTTACTATGTTACCATTTATACTTTTGTGACCACAACACATTTCACAGTTTTACAATCTAAGCAAAGGATACACACAAAAATGTGTTTATCGATAATTTACATTTTTATTCCTGTGAGTGGTTGTGTAGGTAGGGCCCCAGTGCACTGCTTTTCCCAGGGTGGCCTATAATGCTGTTAAGATGACACTGGATACCGCGTAAGAAAATTGGAACTGATATCACCCAGGATGCATGCGTGAATTCCGTGGACTTCTTCCTTGTACCCCCTCCTCATGTCTTCCCCGATTTTCCTCTATCATTATCTATCTAGCCTTTCCCACCACGACCCTCCATACCCTTCTTGAACTATTTTAAACCAGAGTTGCCATTCATTCCACACTATTGTTTCCTCTTTGTATTCTCCTCTGTACCTTGTTTTAAGTTCAATGGGAAAAAAAATATTTTTGGTAAATTAATATGTTTTATAATTACCCATTATATGATTCTGGTGCCATTAAACTAAAGAGTTTATAATCAGACTACCTTCATATGCTGGCACTATATAGATAAATAAATGCTGATGATTATTCACTACACGCTGGGGCAAAAGCTACTGTGAGGTTAAATTAGATATGGTGTTTTCATCCTTAAGCTAGTGTCACACTAGTGTTTATGGATCTGTCACAATTTTGTCTAGTGACACATAGCTTTCAGTGGAAATGCTGTTTCCCTGTCACACAGCTACGAGAACTGAAGTGCTCATGCGTGACATAAATCTGCATTGTTTAAGGTTGTGACGGCTTCTATGACTGGTGTTTTTCTGCCTGGAAAAATAAAATGGCGAGAACTAAGCAAATGTCAAGGAAAGACACACAAATAAAAGAAAAAAAAAAATGATATTCTTACATCTGCCTGTAGATCTCTTTCACTGTGACATCTTCCTCTACTTTTGTCATTGCACTTTTATTGGAAGATGAACTTAAATTCTGAAGGGTTCGGCCACAGCTGCAAATCTCAGGGAATTTATAATCTGAAAGACACAAACACAGATTCATAAATAAGTGGGGTGTGGGCAGGGAAGGGCTGGCAAGTTGTAGTCCGGGAGGTAGGACTCCACTCAGCAGCCTATTAGGAACATTTTAAAGGGAAAAAAATGCAGGTGGCCCAGTGACCAAGGCCAAGGGCAGCCACCCAGCCCAGCCTGCCCCTGAGTGTGGGCCAGTGGTCCTGGTGGCTGTGTCTGCTTTTATCAGGAACTTCCATATGACAGATACACCGGTTATGTAGTGGCCTCAGGGTCATGTGCCCCTTCTCTTCAGGAACAAAGAGAACCCGTCCTGATCGGGTGCTACTGGTAGATGCAATAGGTGTTGGGTCTGTGCAATGTGCTAGCAGTGACAGTGGTAATGGGACCAACAGTGTGTGCAAAGGGGCTGGGAGTGGATGGGAGAAGCTAAGAGGAAGGGCCCTGCTAACCTGCCATGGCACCATTTGATCTTAGTCCAGCTCTGTTCGCAGCCTCATTGGATGTCTGAAGAATATGTAGGGAGGGGGAGTAATTAATAAACAAATGGAGAGTCACAGAAATGATTTGGACGTTAACCTCCAATGCAAATGCATTCTCATATGACTAATGTGATAAACGCTACCTTGTTGTTATTTAATTAAAAACACATTTGCATGGCTTAGAAAGGCATTATTTTGACAAAAAAATTATTTATAGAAAGCGTAGAGCCAAGCACACACAATTGCGTTCAACTAATGGAGCTTACGTGACCTTTCATTGTGTTTGCTAAAGGAGAATATCACAAGCAAGAAAAATTAATTTGCTAAGACATTTCAGTAGTTAGATATGCATGGCTGGCTGCTATGTCTACAGTACAAAACACTTGGAAAGAATATGTGTCTACAAAAAGATGACACAATGGGTTTTAGCTATCAAGCAGTAGGTATTTTGGTACTCTATTAAGAATGTGTAAACCCTCACAAAATTTGTAAGTTATTGACTGCTGAGTAAAATAAACTCATTATTAGGATTGATGGACGAAAACAAAACATAAGCTCAGCATAAATAACAGAATTGACATCAGCACAGTGAAAAATTATACAGGTTACTAGAGCCCGTCTACTTTTGATTCAGTGGCTGAATGGATACTGGAGTTGACTGAATAAGAACCACCATCATCATCATCACTATAGAGCCAGATTCCTAGTAACTATTTAGAGAGCATTGTAAGAGAAGTTCTTGACTGATTGTAAATCGTCAAAATTATTCATATGTCACTAAGCAAAATAATTTTCTATAGACAGAGAAGCAGAAAATGGCTATTAAAGGTGCTTAATTTATAATTAACTTGGAACCCAAGTATCAGTATGCTGTGGGTCTACAATTGTCAGTGTTCTATTGTTCTAGAATCAGAAGTATCATGGTGCCATTTTTCTGAGGCCCCAAATGAGTGATTCACAATTGAATTTATGGAATATCTGGGGCCCACACTTCTGCCCTGTAGTAACCTCATGCCCTAGAAACAAACATTGTCTTTATAGTCTAGGGGTAAGTTCTGTCTATATTTATTATTATTATTATTGTTATCCTTTATTTGTTAGGCACCACAAGGTTTCCGCAGCGCCGTACACAGTAAAAACAGTAGACTAAACAGGGTAAAATAGTACAAAACAATAAACAAAATACCAATACTTCAGAAACTCCAGGCTGGCTAATGCAGTAAACATGGAGCAGAAGAACAAGTAGGGAGACAGGAGGGAAGAGGGCCCTGCTCATTTGAGCTTACATCCTAAGGGAGGGAAAACAGAACAGGCACAGGGGGAGCGCGGATTTTCGCACGGGAGTCGGGGGGTGCCGTGATTTTCGCAGGGGGGGGGGGAATGCGGATTTTTGCACGGGGGTCGCGGGGGGGGGGAAGGGAATGCAGGGAGTAAAATGAGAGGGACAAAGGAGAAGATGGTGCAGGGGCATAGGTAAAAGAAAGTGTAAAGGGAGAGACATCTTAAGAATGGGAATGTCAGGCAAGCAGCCATCATAAAACACAAGTAGTAATGAAGAATGGGAATGCACAGAGGGGACAAGTGTTAAAAGAAAATAAAAAATCAAGCCTTCATACTCCATTCACTTATATTTTCCATACCCCCATTTCTAAATTTCCACTTTGACCACTGCCCTCGGCCCCTGCTCCCGACTGGCTGTGTGAGCTGACAGCTGCAGATCCCTCATTGCCCAGCGCTCCCAGTAGGAATACAGAACACAGGATGCCATAATCAGGTAAGTTCATATATTTTCTCATGTGCAATATGTTTTTAACCATCCTTTGTTGAACTGGGGGCACTACTGTGTATCCAATGATGTTTAAAACACTATGCATTGCTCATTATTGCGCTGTAATTTTCTTCCATACTTATCTGTACATAGACTTTTAATTAAGAGGAAAAAACACTGCTTGTCTTAAATTTTATCTGTGATTGTGTCAATGTATCTATTTTTGTTTGCATTGTAAATGGTGTATTAAGCTGCTCCTGGGACTCACACTCTAGTATCTGATATGCTGAACCAATTTTTATTTGTGAATGAGTTTTTTGTCTGGGCACTACTGTATGGCATAATGTTATTTGGGGGCACTACTGTATGGCATGATGTTATTTGGGGGCACTATTGTGGCATAATACTGTATGGTATATGATTTGTGGGCACTCCTGCATGGCCAAATATGAATTGAGGGTAATATTATGTGGCATAATATGACCTGGGGGCACTACGGTGTGGCATAATATAAACTTCTGCCAAAGGCAAGTCTCTCATTGTTGAATATGACAGGGGCCCAAAGAAGTTGCTGTATCGGGGCCCAAAATTCCTCTTGTCAGCCCTGCCTGTGAGTCAAGGGGGTAGATGTCTCCAGGTAAATAATCTAAATGTTTCCTATCTAATCAAACTGATAGATCACATCTAATTATCTCTCACCCACCTCCTCTATCCCCCTTAATTAATATACTGTGTTATTTAAAATGAATAGAAAGGACGCATAACCAGTTACTGTAGTATAAAAAAATATTTTTCTCTGACATTTTTCTGTAGATGGAAATACTTTTAATGCGGCCGTGTGGGTTCAAATGATCATTCAATAGTTATGTTTTTTCTGATATATTTGTTAGAGTTTTATTTCATGGGGAATGATTCATGAAAATTCTGCCATTACTATTTAATCAAGGGAAAAGGATACCTGTTACCTATATGTGTGTAAGTATTCTGTTGTTGCTATATTGTGGGAGATTTTAAAAAAGCAAAACATTGGTTTCCTACAGTGGCGCCTGTATAATTGGTGGTATTGCTGTAATATGGGGTGGCGTGGTGGTGGCAATGTTGTAGTGTGTTTGGGGCTTAGTATTGCTAATAAGTATGATAGGGTATTGCTGTAATGTGAGGATGATGTCGGTTGCTGTAATGTGGGGTGTGATGCTGGTTGCTGTAATGTGGGGTGTGATGCTGGTTGCTGTAATGTGGGGGGTGATACCGGTTGCTGTAATGTGAGGATGATGTCGGTTGCTGTAATGTGGGGTGTGATGCTGGTTGCTGTAATGTGGGGTGTGATGCTGGTTGCTGTAATGTGGGGGGTGATACCGGTTGCTGTAATGTGGGGGTGATGCCGGATGCTGTAATGTGGGGGGGTGTTGCTGGTTGCTGTAATGTGGGGTGTGATGCTGGTTGCTGGAATGTGGGGGTGATGCTGGTTGCTGTAATGTGGGGGAGGGGAGGGGTGATGCCAGTTGCTGTAATGTGGGGGTGATGCTGGTTGCTGGAATGCGGGTGATGCTGGATACTGTAATGTGGGGGATGATGCTGATTGCTGTAATGTGGGGTGTGATGCTGGTGGCTGTAATGTGGGGGGGTGATGCTGGTTGCTGGAATGTGGGGGTGATGCTGGTTGCTGTAATGTGGGGGAGGGAGGGGTGATGCCAGTTGCTGTAATGTGGGGGTGATGCTGGTTGCTGGAATGGGGGTGATGCTGGATACTGTAATGTGGGGGATGATGCTGATTGCTGTAATGTGGGGGCGATGTGGGTTGCTGTAATGTGGGTGGGTATCAATGTAGTAGGAGTGTGTGTGGGGGGTTATTTATTGCTGTAATTTGGGTACTAATAATGTATTGTCATGGTATTTATTGATGTAATATGGGGGCTAACAATGTAATGTTGAGGGTCATTAGGAGAAATAAATACCCCACCCCCCCACCACACACACTCATACTACATCATGTTGTACTGCGCCAGCATCAGTGTGCAACATTATAGTGCATGGAGCCCACAACACGTGGGCCTGTGTGCTTTAAATGCCAGGGCTGATTTTTAGTCCCAGTCCGGCCCTGGCTTAGGGGATCGGGTTTGGGTTAGGCATTGGGTTAAGGTTAGGGATCGGATTAGAGTTCAGGAGCTGCCATTGCTGCTTTAAAACTTTTAATATGGCGGTTGCCATTTTAAATTACGTAAAAACGCTGTGCCGTCATTACTTGTGCTCGGGATTTTGCACAACACTGTCAGATAGTTCAGATGTCATTATTTGGGTCAGTCTACTTTTTTTATGTCACCGAAGTCACCTTCGGACATTTTTTGTTGTTAAACTAAGTGTCGGTCTTACAACGATCGTTAATTTGTACCCAACCCGTTACATGTATATCTGTGTATACCTGTTACTGGGGACAACCGTGCACAACTAGGATTCCTTGTACTCATTATGGTAAAAAGGATGCTTCTATATATGTCATTTCAAAAGTCTGTTCCTGGTGTAGGAATTGTCTACCAGCTCTCCATCAAAAGAACAAGTTTTCAATACAAGCCAGTGCCTTTTATACAGTTTAGACACAGGCTATTTTTATAATCATTATGTAATGTGTTTACACAAACATGGATTTACATGCATTGCAAAGCCAACAATATTTACACTTATCTATGAAATTCTAGAGATGCTGTGATGCCATGCATCACATGCTGTTCACAATGTTCAGAAAGGTTTGCACACTCTGACAAAAGGCCACACAGTAACCACCCCATGCTGGGCCTTTGGCCAGAGCAGGTTTTTCCTGCTATCAGACTCCCTCCTCATAGGCCTAATTGAAGGTTTCCACTAGCAACCTTATAAGCCCCAAACAATGACACTTCCATACAAAACACATCCCAATACACAAAAGACTTTGTAAACAAAGGCTCATTGTATCAGATATATACATCAGAAATAAGGCATTTGCTTTAGAAAGGTTAAAATAGAAAAAACTATTTTCTACCCTGGTCTCAGAAATAACGATTTCCTATCTCAAAATATATACAATATCAAAAATAAGTGCATGTGCGATTATATAAATAAGCGCTCTGTGCTATTTACTTTAAATAAATTTATACCATAAGTTATTTATCAGTGATCCAGTCACATGGGGGATTTCTAAATGATTGTTATGCTCTATATAGTAACATAGGACTCTATTGTATATTATTATGAACTGTACTGGTCAAAATATATACAGATTTGGACTTGTTACAGTGTTATAAATAAAATGCACCTGTGACGCAGTTTGGTAGGGGTACATGCCATTTGAGACAAAGCAACTTTCAGTTGCCACCAAGTACTTATGTCTAAGCAACTATAATGGTCGGTGTAAGGCTAAGGAAGTAAATGTGGCAACTGATCAGACAGGAGCTGTGACCAACCAATCAGGTGGTCATGTCTCATGCTGTAGGATTCAACTGAGTGTACAGCCATCTGCTTTATAACAGACGTATTATCTGACTTCTCAGAATGACTTGGTCCAGCTGCCGGCATCAGGTGATAGTGAAATCTAAATTTAGAAGCTGTATGGGGTGGGTTTTATAACTCAAAATATAACCCTTTGGCATTTTGTTCTGGAATGTCCTACATATCCCTAGAGATAACAAACTAAGTATGCAGTTCAATAGTGCAAACAGTTAAATAGATTATCAGTAAGAAATTATAATGTTCTAGATTATATTGGAGTTTATTGAACAATATTTCCAGTTCCTATAGGAAAGTTATTCGACCTGTTCTGCTCACAACACACAATCACAACAGCAAACATCAACAATAAAATATCTTCGTCAATTACCTGTGGCACCTGCATGAGCGTTTTCTGGAAAAGTCTGGTGAGAAATAAGCAGGACATCAGCTCTGGCTGTGTACACCTGGGGACTAAAACAGGAAGACATCGACCTCTTCTCCAGTTCCTGCTGCAGGACCCTAATAGATTCTGACAGTGACAAGTTCTCTGTTTTCACCTGCAGCACAATTCAAGGAGTAACAGTTGGGTACCAACATTTAAGTCATTTATACTTTAAAAAGTTATTCAGTATATGACTCTGGACTTTTAAAAGGGAATTAAAATGTGTATTTTGTGAAAAAAAAATTCTATTTCCCTACACTACGAAATGATTGACACAAAACAAATGCAAACAATGTGCCTGATTCATTAAGGATCTTAAATTAAGAAGTCTCTTATTTAAGTCTCCTGGACAAAACCATGCTATAATGCAAGGGGTGCAAATTAGTATTCTGTTTTGCACATAAGTTAAATACTGACTGTTTTTTCATGTAGCACACAAATACTTGATAGCTTACTTGTACACTGAAATTTAAAGTTGATATTTGTGCTCTACATGAAAATACAGTCAGTATTTAACTTATGTGCAAAACAGAATACTAATTTGCACCCCTTGCATTGTAACATGGTTTTGTCCAGGAGACTTAAATAAGAGACTTCTTAATTTAAGATCCTTAATGAATCAGGCCCAATGTGTATCTATTCTTAATACATACATACAACCAAATATAGTCTACTGAAGCAAATATACCAATATCAGTATATGTTTTTATTGGACTATCTACATTAAGCCATATCTTTTACCATTTAGAATCCCGAAAGTGGGTCAAAATAAGCCCTGCCCAAATTCTGACCAAACTCCACCCGCAAATTGGCTAAAATCCACCTATTTTTATTTTAAGCCTGTCCCTCCTATAGCCCGGGATAGATGTATTAATAGCATAAGTACGACTTTTATGAGTGACTTATTTCTATGATGACGTTGTCTGAGCAAGGCACATGATATACCAAATTAAAGGTCTTGATCTGTAGATTTGCAGAAAAATATTGGCGGAATCAGATGCATTATTTCGCAAAATGGCATTTACAAAAATGCATTACCACTGTCCTCAAAAAATGTGACAGTTGGCAATACACCTGTGCACCTGCTGGTTGCTCTGGAAACTGTGACCTGCTGGGTGGTCTGGAAACTGTGACAGTTATTTGCAGCCCTGCTGGGGACCCGAAAGATATGACCTGCTGGGTGGTCTAGAAACTGACAGGTATTTGCAGCCACATATATCAGCGCGTCTTGCGTGGAACATGCCCAGCGATGTAACTTCGATGGCAGAAGTTATGCTTTCATTGTAATGTATAAATAAATACTTTAATTCCTTTAATATAGTCATTGATAATAGTGATTTATTCATTATACCCCATTGTTAAAAAATTTACATGTGATATAGTGTATAAAAAAGTTATTAAATTCTGTTAATAAAGTAATTTAATCATTACATTTCACTTTAATTTAAGGCAGTTACCGAAAGGGGCTGGCTGGCAGACATTAGCCCGAGGGGCAAGCACATACACTGGCCTATAAGTAGCGGCCCATCTTTAAAGTGTGGTCTTATGTACAATATATATTTAGCAATATAAAAAGAGGCAATTTTAGTGTTGCTTAACCCAGCGATACTTTATTATTATAAATGATAAATCTTAAATAATACAAACCAAAAAAATAGAACAAAAAACAAACATCACTTTATATTGCATTTTATTTTATGTTCCTTCTCCCTACAGCAGTTTTGTTTGTTTGTTTACATACCTCGCTGATTATAATAGAGTATAAATCATATTATAACAATAGATTATATAATGTTTTATTACAGTACTGAACACAGGGGCTGATTTATCAAAATGCAAAAAGCCCTTTTGCTTCAAAAAACTGATGTTTTTTTCCAGCAAAAGGGCTTGTTCTTGCATTGGACTATATACTAATAGGATTATTTGTTTTAGGGTTAAATGCACTTTATTGATATTGCATCGAAACAATACAAAGAGCACCCATAATTAGCCCCCACCTGCACTCCACCATTAAATGAAACAGCCTACCTCCCACATTATATTAGGATCCCCCTTCCCTCACACATTATATTAATATACTGCCAATCCCCCCCACACACACACATATTACATTAATATACTGCCACCCCCCCCCCCCCCCCCACACACACAATATACTGGCACACACAATATGGCGTATACAGACACGCAATATATATACTGACACACACAATATATATACTGGCACACACACAATATATATGGTGGCCCCCTCTCACACACACACACAATATATATATATATATATATATATATATATATATATATAGTGGCCCTCTCTCACACACACAATATATATACTGGCACACACACAATATATATGGTGGCCCCCTCTCACACACACACAATATATATATATATATATATATATATATATATATGTATATATATATATATATAGTGGCCCTCTCTCACACACACAATATATAGTGGTCCCCTCACACACACACAATATATAATGGTCCCCTCACACACACACAATATATAGTGGTCCCCTCAAACACACACAATATATAGTGGAACCCTCACAATACACTGACACACACACAATACACTGATACACACACAAACATGCACACACACACACAATACACTGACAAATACACACACACACAATACACTGACAAACACACACAATACACACACACAAACACACACACACACACAATGCACTGGCACACACACAATACACTGACATACCACCTCCCCACCCCCGCTGGCACATACGTTGTTCCAGCTGCACTGCGCGCTGAAGTTCCTACTCCACACATGGGATGGCACCTGTCACGTGGTGCGCGTCCCATTTGGCAGCAATAGGAGGCCACACAAAGTGGGACAGATGGGGGACGGACCGCGGACAATAGGAGAAGGTGGCTGGTAGCGGAGGAGGGGCCAGTCACCAATAGACACTAGGCAGGGACCGGCCCAAAATAGTCTTTTTTGGTCTGGCCCGAGGGGCATATGCCCCCTGCCCTCCGCCCCAGCCCACCCCTGGTTACCACCGGGTTTCTCAAGTAGTATACAAATATAGATACATGAATGCTGTGAATACTGAAACTACTGTAAAATATATCCTTAATTTTGGTGACCATTGATGCTAGAGACAGACAAACATGACTATCTCACTATTGCAGGCCTGGTCGACCTGTAGCTCCCCAGGTGTTGTGAAACTACAAACGCCAGCAAACTTTGCTAGTAGATAGCCAGCTGGTAACTGCACTACGTCAGCGGGAAAGAGCTCTAAATTTGGAACTGCCCCACTGAAATCAGCTGGAGGTATGCAATTCTCTCACACTACATAAACACAAAAGTATGCACAGTATGCCAAAACATAATTATAAAAATTGTAGAAAAAGTGATTAATGTATGTCAACAATAGTACTAGTGTAATAAAGGGCTAAAACATCATCTAATTTACATAGGTATATTAATTGCACTTTCCAGTCACGGCAATTCTCACTGACGTCCAATTTCCTTATAGTTCACAGTAGTGACTGCATTAACCCATATATCAGGTACTATTACCCTAGTGCTAACAAATGAAACATGAAGAGAAATGAGTGTCCTAAATGTAAACTTTCACGTATATTTATAAATATGTGGCAATAAACAGTATTATTTGCATCATTGCTAATCACAGGGGGCAAAACAGTGTTTCACAGCAAATGATCAAACTGAACTCCCCGGGACAGTGCCGGGGAGCCGTGGTGACTTCTTTCATCTCCTGATTTAACTTTCACCCAGTCTTATCACAGCAGCGGCTATTATCCTTTCCTGGTTGTCCTATACTAAAATAACTGAGCATGCGAGCTGGAGATTCTGCACAGTCTCAGTATATTTTTTTTCTGTACTCGTAACCTTCTCACATTAATGCACACAGCACACAAAATTAATACCTTTATGTAATTATTTATGCATTGATGACCAATGAATTTGGGAAGCTAAGATTGCATTAACTAATGGAGAGGAAAAACTGGCTAACTACTGGTGATAGCAGCGCTATAGCCGGCATTAAGCCATAGGGAAAAATAAAAAAGAGTCTTATCTGAGGTGAAAACAGGGCTTTCTTTTGTTCGATAAGTAGGCCCCTAAGTATGAGTACGTGATAGTGATGAAAGTATTACAAATAAACATATAACTAAAATCAGCTGCATTTAGCAATATTAAAAACCGATTAACGTGTCGTACAATGAAAATACCCCAAAAATGTGTAAATATAAATATTCAAACCTGATAAATATTGACATTTGCATAATTACTGTGTATATAGTGAATTCAATTACATTATTCCGCTATATTTATTTAAGAATACAGTTTGATAATACTTTTTTTCTCCAAATTATAAAAGATCTAGAAACATAATATTGAAACGTGTGTACCTTCTCAGAATAAGCTTTCAGTTTTTCAATCTCCAGTAAACAGCAATCCTGTAGAGGAACATACAATCTTCAAAATTACAATGATCATCATCCTCACCATTTATAACAGTGATCATCATCATCATCATCCTTACTATTAATAACAATGATCATCATCATCATCATCCTCACCATTAATCATCATCCTCCTAACCATTAATAATATTTATCATCACCATCATCCTCACCATTAATAACAATGATCATCATCATCATCATTAATAATAACAATGATCATCATCATCATCATTAATAATAACAATGGTCATCATAGTTTATTTGTAAGGTGCCTCAAAACTCCACAGCGCCGGACAGTCAGAGTTACAAATCATATACTGATGGTTTCTCCAGGACACAGAAACCAGTTAGTAGCTTTTTTGCAGCTCCGGGGAGAGGCGCTATCTTACACAGTTCCAGGCTGGGTCGATTTGAAAGTAATGAGCACTTTTTAAATTTCAGTGTAAAAATAAAGCTATCAAGTATTTGTGTTCTAGATGAAAAAACAGTCAGTATTAAACTTATGTGAAAAATAATAAACTAATTTGCACCCCTGGCATTGTAACATTGTTTGTTCCAGAGAAGATTTACCCCCTTTTTGCCTTACTTAATGACTCAGGCCCATTATGGATAGATTGTCTAACATACCTTTTCCTTACGTAACTCAGCTATTACTAACGAACGCCTTTTCTTCAGCTTCTCCAGTTCAGTATTTGTATTCTCCAGTTGTGTAACGATTTCTACCTGTAAAGTAAAACTTTTTTTTGATATGTCTGGGTCTATGACCTTAATACCAAATATCTGTAATTATTTACTCTTTTATTGTTTTGGTTTCTGGAACTGTCTAAATAATGGTTTCTGCATATAGGATCCCATTCCTGAAACAAACATTTGCATTAAGTTACATCAATGGATAAAGTAAAATAAACATCATCAGCCATAACTAAACTCCACAGTCATCCCATTATCATATAACATGTTATATGGCTTAGCCAAACAACACATTTTAGGGAAAAAAATCCCTCAGACATAGGACTACCTTTATTTTTTTCAGTAAGGCTCTCAAAATATACTTTTCTTTAATACAACTAAGGATGCCCATATGTGATAATCAATTGCAGAACACTTTTTTTTTTAACAATAAACAATCAAAACAGAAGACACGGTATAGAAGTCCCTGGCCATGTCATCTTGCAAATCTATGCAGCACTTGTATTTATTTTGTTGAATTTGCAGGATGTCCATTATTTACCCAGTGTTTTACATTTTTGTCTAGTGTTGATTGATATCTGAAGCCTCCACTTGCTATATAGTAATAAATCAAATTGTGTGAAATAATAGTCCCTAATAAGCCTCTACCAGTATATCGTATGAAAACATTACAAGATAGGAGAGTGTAATAGTGATGTTCTGTTCCACCAACAGCAAAGAACTGTATTGCTCAAAGGACCAAAAGTGCTCAGAATACACATATATATTTCTGTAAAGTCAATTTAATAGACACTGTAGGTACTGTAGAATAGATGCTATGTATAAATCGGAATTTATATAATATATATATATAAATATTTTGTAACTTTCCTACTTGGCTTAAACCTGCTTTGTCCTTTGGAAAAAAAGAGTCTCTGGATAACTTTCTAAATCCTTGATTTATTCTATGTATTATATTTGCCATGGATTTAATGCTTAAAGGTTATCAATAGTTGGTAAAAATGTCTTTTTTTTATCCTATTACTTGAAGTACCTTTCTCAAATAAAATATTGTCTAAATCAGGGAATATAATCTGAAAAGATATAACAAATTGGTTTCTCATGTATTTCCTTTGAACGAAATGGAAAGATAATACAGGAACATTTACAGTGTACTGAAGTATATACGACCTTGATACCAAAAGATAAGGTCATCTTGTTAATCCCGGCCTGGATCTACCTAGCAAGAACTGAGAGGCATTTGCACATTTTGTTTGATGATAAAACATCTCTCAAATCTGATCAGACAGCACATAATTAGCAATGGGATAAAATAATAGATTGCTTCTAAATATAAGGTCTTATTCCTGTTTGAGTTATAAATTCTCAGGTGATATTTGGTTACGACGAGTGGTACTGTAGAAAATATACTTATGGTATTAAATAATGTCTCATGTACATTGTACCTTCTCTCTCTCCAGACAGTAGACTTTCAGCGTTTCACGCTCCCTATCCTTCTCAAGCTGGGACTTCAAGTCTTCCATATCAGAAACTAATTTGCTTTTCTTATTGTTAAACGACTGTTCCTGGCTTCTTTCAGCATGCAGTCTTGTATTGAGGTTTGTATTTAGTTTTTCAATTTCTATTAGCAAACAGTCCTACAGCAGAAAACAAGAAGAAGGTAAATATGACAAACACTTACAGATAACAATAGTCACATACAAGGAAACGTGACTCAGCCGTTTCCCGGTGGAATGTTTTAATATATGTAAAATGTAAAAAAGTGACATAAAGATGTATTGTACTATAAAATCATTCATGACTTGACAATAAGAGTGAAGCAGATTGGATACAGATGTGATACTGACTTCATTAAGGCAAAACCATGTAAATGGTTAGTTTATGTAAAGTTTTGTACTGGGTATGGGAGACCTGTATAGTGGCTTATGTTATATGCATCAATGTGTACTAAGCAATTAGTAAGGTCAATGGGGTGTCCATAGTGTGTGTGAACATTTTAGTATAAGTTGCAGCAAGGGAAGGGGCAGGCTGGGCTGGGGGGCAGGGGGGCACCTGACCCCCGGGCCGGTCCCATAGTGGGCTACCATGGGCTGGGTCACTCGGCCGACTGCATTTTTTTCCATTGAAAATAGACTGCTGAGTCGTGTCTTGTCCCCGGGATTAAATTTGCCAGCTCTCCTGTCACACGCCGGCCCCGCAAACGGGCACCGATGCCCTAACCCTCTTCCTGTATGCAGTGATCCCAGCGTTTCAGCCGCATCCTCCAATGGTGGGCGCCATCTTGCCCTCGGGTCTGTGCATGCAAAGATCCGCTCTTCCTCCTTCAGACCTCCCACTCGCTCCTCATTGGCCCCAGAATCATGGAGGGGTATTTAAACCGTCTGGTTTCTCCTGTCAGATGCCTGTTCTTCGTGCTCACTTCTGCAGCAGTAAAGATCTGGCTCTCCATTTTCTATATTGAACTACTGCTGCTCCTGTGCCTCCTTTGCTACTATCCTGAGCTACCTGCATTGTGTTAAACATATGTAAATGTTGCTATGATAATAATTATATTGCGTGTTAATTGCATCACAAATGATCGTAGTGTACAGAAATTATTGATTACCACCTTCGTCAAATTATTAAACTTCAACAAAGCGCTTATGCGTAGCACTCTGTCTGCCGTCTGTTTCATGTCAATGTCACCCTTGTATGTCCTTGTTCTGTTTCCATGTATGAGTTGTTTGCATAATTTGTTGTACTGACTGTCAGGATCTGTGGAGTTTTGTGGCACCTTGCAAATAAATGATGATGAAGATGATGATAGTGTGCATTGTAGCATAGTGTGGGTGCAACTATTGTGTTTGATAGCAGTTTACTGGAGGTCATAGCACAACACAGATATCAGTACTGTGTTTAATGTTGATTGTAGCACAGGCATGAATAATGTTTGTTGTGTAGGCTGCAACATAGAATAGTTGTCAGTATTGGAGTCTGCCCTCAGCTTTACTCCACACATCGTAGTGTAAGTGTCCTTATTGTGGGCAGTGCTGGTTTTAGCATAGTATGAATGTCAGTATTATGTGGGACAGTGTATCTTGTAGTATGTAGCTTCTAGGCTATACTAAACAAAAAATACCTTCATTTCTGTATGCAATATATTATACATTTTGCTCTGGATCATGTAATGAACTCACAAACTACTGTAGTGTATTCATTAACCTGTCTGTGTTATATACATTAACTTTTTATCCACTTATACCGGTTTTAACTAAGGGATGGGTTAGCTGAAGCTATTTTTATAGTGTCACAGATTCTATTTCCTTTGTTTTTCTTCTATGTTTGTGTTATGTAACAAGTATAAATAGCAAATCACGTAAAGAATGTAAGAATGAATAACATTCCTCACTGCTCCAACCAACTTGCAGTGTATGCAGCATTACTGCTCCTTCCTGAGTATTTTCTGATTTATGATTGGCTGTCCGTGCTGACAGCTAACTGAGATAGCCAATCACAAAACAATGAAGAAAAAGGGAAATCCTGTCAACTCCACCATCGTTTTCCCCAGAGGTATACATGGCTTTGGGTACAGGCACTACAATATAATTAAATTACTCACTATTTTCTCTTGTTTGTCTTTGTTACTCTCTTCCAGTTTTCTATAGTTTTCCCAATTAAAAGCATATTTATTCTTGTGATTAGTTTCAAAGCTCTCCATGCTAAGACATCCTTCATTCGGCTGATCCCATACAAAAAAAAAACATTCATAAAATCAAGATAGGTTGAGTATACACAGACGATGTATCAATTATTTCAACCACTAATTTTTATTCACTTTTCTCCATAAATGGGAATCATGGCATATACAGCATTTTTAAACTTGACATAGATTAAAAAGGTTATGTGCCGTGGGGCATTCTAAGTCTACATGCAATCTTAATCAAACATTTATAAAATAAAAGTAAAGGATTAATAGAGTGCATTGACCTCCAGACAATGGAGAAATAAAGAACATTCTACAACATGGACACATATCTTTTTGTAAAAGCTGAATGGGCATCCTCTCTTCTACAGTGTTTTGTTGCTGTCTCTCCCCAGTAACTTCCCACTTACATGCCTGAATCATACAAGCAGTAGTACGGAAGATGATCACATCACTGCACCCCAGCCTGAACCTTGTGGTCCCTTGCACACATCTTATTAAGTATGTTACAATTATAAATTGAGTATCAACTTCTGAAACAACATCGATCTTCTAAAATTCTAAAAAATACAAAACTAAACCAAAAAATTTCTCCACAAGACAATTGCAGCGCACTGTACCTCCACATTCTACCTATAAGATAACACAAAACAACAAAAATGAAGTAAGTGATGGTAATGTCCTTATAAATATAAATGAAATATAGTCTCTAAATATACAATTATTCTGGTGATGAAAAAGACCTCGCGGTATACTTACTAAACTGCGGGTTTGAACAAAATTGAGATGTTGCCTTTAGCAACCAATCAGATTATAGCTGTCATTTTGTAGAATGTACTAAATAAATGATAACTAGAATCTGATTGGTTGCTATAGGCAACATATCCACTTTTTCAAACCTATTAGTAAATATACCTCCATGTTCTAATATTCTTTTTGATGTGATGCAACTGTGAATGAAGAAATTTCTCCAAAAGAAAATAATAATTATAAATTGGTTAATACTTGGTATATGAATAGGTGCTATATTCCCACACAAATCATGGGCCTATCAAATACAAACTGTGATCCACCACGGTGCTGGAGAAAGTGAGAAGCACACACTAGTGTAATACTGTTTAATGAAAATCATAAACCAGCTGCCAATTTTTTCATGTGAGTGAAAAGCAGTATTTAACCAAAAAAGTACTATATTAACCAATTTATTCTTATTTTTAATTTTGGAGAAATGTATTCATTCATATTTTCATCCCATGAAAAAGAATATTAGGACAAGGACTTTTTCATCCCCAGAACAATTGTATATTGAGAGACTATATTTCATTTATATTTATAAGGACATTAGCGCTGTCACTTACATCATTTTTGTTGTTTTAGCTGCTTAAATCCTGTTTCACTTCAAACTGGAAAAGACAACTTGAAAAATAGTTGCATACTGGAAAAACATGGTCAGTGTTAATCCAACTCACCAATTTGATGGTGACATCTTCTTGCTCTTCTTCATCTTTCTTACCAACTTCTTCTCGTTTTCTCAGCTCAGCCTCTAACTCATTAACCCTCACTTGCAAGGCCTCCTTTTCCCTCTTTGTCTGTAAAAGGATTTTGTCATAATTGCTTCCGATTATTTTCTCATTCTTGCATGAGTGACATTCTGGAACCTTGACTACTTCAGGAGACAATCGATCGGAACCTATCTTTGGAATTGGAATCTCCAGCCAAGTTTGCTTTTCCAGTCTAGATTCTTTTTGACCCTCATATGAAATTGTAGCCGTACTTGTCAGAGTGCTAATGTTGCATCCAAATTCTTTGGGACATTTGGATTTGTCAGGGAATGAATTAGCAGACTTGGGGGGTTTCTCTGATGTTTTTTCCACCTGTGGCAAATTGATTTTTTCTCCTCGCGCTTGTCTAGAAATATCTGAATTTGATGCATGGTCCTTGAGTTTCTTATCTAGAGGTTTAGAGCTGGAGATGAGACTGAGGTGAATTGGGGGGAAGGATGTTTGTAGCTGTAAGACAAATATGTAAGTAAATATATATATATATATATATATATATATATATATATATATATATATATATATATGTTATGGTGACTGTTCCTTTGAAATTTTAGCATATTTTCATATTTCGTGGTGAATCGCGTCATTTTGGCCCCGTCCCCGCAATGAAAAATTACGCGTTTGGCCACACTCCACCCCCTCCCACCTTCCAGTCACACCCCTCTCCCGGAAAGACCGATGAGAAAGTAGGTAAGTATGAGATATAGACCAGCGCTAACACTTAGACCTCGTGATAAATATGTAGACAAAAATGAATAATTTGCTAAGCAATTAAATAGAGAGATGAAATTGAACCACAGTAAATATTGACTTTGAGTATAGATCTGATATTAAATAGATACAGCACAATGGTAAAAATCAATTGTTTAGCAAATTATTCATTTTTGTCTACATATTTATCACAAGGTCTATGTGTTAGCGTTGGTCTATATCTATATTGTACATTTCCCATGCAGGTTGGATCATCCTGCATATTGCTCCTATCTGCTTCACTTAAACCTAGTTCTTGATTAGTGTGCAGTTGTTTCTATTGTGTAGATCTGAATGTATTCCAATCCAAGCATATCTCAAGATACGTGTCAATTTGAAGCTGGGTGGAAGTACGATCTGGCTAAACAGTACTGCAGTACACGCACATGCGAATGTACAATTAAAGCTCACATCAGAATGCATTAAAAATATATAATATAAGAACAGCTCTTAACAGCATAATCATTTATATAAATATTTTCTTTTTAATTTTAATTTTATTTTACATTAAATAAGTAAATAAAGATGCTTGCAATACATACCGTACATACAATGCATGTTTATACTCTTTATATTACTTACACACCCATATTCCGTGCTTGCAGCAAGCATACCTGTACTTTTTAACCAAGGACTATGCTATGTCAGTCATCACTATCAGTAGGCATTGACATCTGACCTGAAGTGGGTGCAAGTAATACGTGTAAAAACAAACTCACTTATGAGAAACCCAGGACTTGAATTGGCTGTATCCGTGTCACAGCCCTAACTGTACCTTTCCCTCCCCCGCTCCGCCTTCCATGTCATAGGCAGCTGTAAGTGTCATTTGCGTTCTTACATGAATTGCATGGAATTGCGTTGATCGATGTATCCATCTCTGTGCAGGCAAAGAGCTATTTCTCTCAAGATATGGCACGCAAATGAACGTACATCCCGACATTTATATTTATGAAGTGCTCCTATGGTGCTCCTCAACACACATTTAATATAGATATAAAAACGAGGACTAAGAAAGAAGTTTTTTGACATTTACTTTTTTGCTTACTGGTGGCTTTAAATGTCACTAAATTTGTACTGGTTGTCATCATCATCATCATTTATTTATATAGCGCCAGCAAATTCTGTAGCGCTTTACAATTAGAGACAAACCGTAATATACAATACTGGGTAATACAGACAAAGAGGTCAGGAAATTAACTTATGGTTAGGAACCATAGACAATGAAAGCAAATTTCTATGGATGTTATGAGTACTGTACATTTACACTTTGTTTATCAATATAGGCTGCAGTATGATACAATTTTATCCTGAGATAATTAATATTCTAGATACACAGCTCCACTACAATCACACTGTGTTCAATATAACTCCGGCACACAAAAATAAAGATCACCGGCTGAGATCTGAATCAGTACTGACAGTGGTTGGAAGCCTCAACAAATTATCACAAGAACATTTCAGGATATTTAGTTCCATTTTCCATTTTTGCAAGAAAACAACAACATGTTATTAAACAAACAGAGCCACCACTATAAATGAAAGATTTTACAGGCCTGTTGGGCATTCTGTATAAATTAACTACTCTATATGTTTGTATTTTTAATGTTATTTTTATTTGGTTTGTTTTATTTGTTTCCTAGTATACTATTTATTATGTTTTAATGACTGAGTTATTATGAATTAAAGACCAGATTTACCCACAGGAAATATATTGTACTGTAAGTTATTACGTTCTGTATTTTACTTTTATAAATCTTACTTTCCCAAAACTTTGCAAGATAGTTTTATGACTTTAGAGCTTGTACACATGAGTGTTGAAAAAAATGTAATATTGACAATACCAAGAACTGTCGTTTTGACTTTAACAGAGCATTAGAAGCACATTCATTAACAGGTCTCAAAGCTTCCCTGCAGCACAGTACTTAATGAGCATTACCATGGAAATCCATTGTAGTATACAGACCATCAAAGCTTCTGAATGTTGCAGGCAACGCCAAACTTGCTACAAAGCTTACATTATTTTTTGGACTATTAGCATCAAAGTGTATTTAATTGGCTTTGAGAACATGCATTAAATGCTTTAAGATAATGCCCATGTGTATGAGGCATCGAACTGTAGAAAGCCAAGTCAAACCTCTTCAAAGTTCACTCTAAAAATATACTTACAAAACACAATTACTCTACGTTTTGAAGATGTCTAATCATATCATATATTATAATCTGAAATAAAAACATGTTTACCTTAATTTTTCTTGTACTTATGTTTTCATCGGAGGACCCACTCCCCTTTCGTCTGTTATTCTTCTGGGAGGGGCACGCACCTACTCTCTTAAAATGAAGCAAAGCATCATTACAAACTACATCTTGTTATAATAATTGTTTACAGATACATACCTTTCAACTGTCCCAACTTTAGCGGGATATCCAGATTGGCAGCTCATACAAGGGGGTGGAGCTTGTCAGGAAATTGAGTGTCATTTAACCCAAATATGTCCTTTTGTGGAGGGGTTTGGTCAGAACAGGGAGTGGCTTATTTTGTACTGTGTTTTTGGGATTATACGTGTTGGAATGTATGCAGATATATTTAGAATTCACACTTTGCATTATTCCATATATGCTACTTAGCTTAAATCTTCTTCCTGAAGTGGTGAGCAATAGGAGGTCACTATGGATTCGGGTTACCTGTGCCCTCCTCACCATATTGGTTATTAGTAATTTTAGCTTCTTTTTATATTGACTCTTGCAAAACAATTCTTTCCCTGATCACTCACAGAACTTCTCGGGCAGATTAACTTAGTGTCTGTATTAAAAAGGGGGAAAAAAGCATTGTAGTGAAAAATATTTTTATCCCCCAATTAGACTAAATTTCATTAGCAGTAATTATAGGTATTCCTTAACACCCCTGTAAGGGGCCTTTTTAAAAAAGGGAGAAAAGCTTAAATTTTTGTCGGATTTAAGGCTTCTCCTGATTTAATAAAGCCCCCAGGTGAAGACTATCCTGGGTTTTGCGATATGGTAGGGCAGGGACGATAAAAATATATATTTAACTTTAAAAGATGTAATTGGCTCATGCACCTGGAACCATACAAATTTAGACGTAACCTGTAAACAATATTTAAACTGCATGGAAAAGCTTTAACTCCATTTAATGAAGCAGCTGCAGCGTGGAAATTTGGCTGTGCATTAAGGAGTGCCTGGGCCGAATTTTTACGCTGCAGCTGCTTCATGAATTGGAGCTGCTGCGCATGCCTGACCGCAATAGCTCCACCCATGTCCCAAAACAGAGCTGGAGACGTTATGTGTCTGCTAACTCTAGAGGTGAGCCACACATAGGAATCAGCTGCCTACATATGTTTGTGTCATAATATGAACTGGGTACACTACTGTGTGGCATAATATGAACTGGGTACACTACTGTGTTGCATAATATGAACTGGGTATACTACTGTGTAGCATAATATGTACTGAGTACACTATTGTGAGGCATAATATGAAATGGGGCACTACTGTGTGACATAAAATGTAACAGGTACACTACAGTGTGGCATAAAATGTAACAGGTACACTACTGTGTGGCATACTATGAATTGGGGGCACTACTGTGTGACATAATATGAACTGGGTACACTACTGTGTGGCATAATATGAACTAGGTACACTACTGTGTGGTATAATATGAACTGGGGGCACTGCGGTGTGGCATAACATGAATTGGGGCACTCCTCTTGTACCATAATATGAATTGGGGCACTACTGTTTGTCATAAAATGTACTGGGTACACTACTGTGTGGCATAATATGAATTGGGGGCACTACTGTGTGACAGAATATGAACTGGGTACATTACTGTGTGGCATAATATGGACTAGGTAAACTACTGTGTGGCATAATTTGAACTGGGGGCACTGCTGTGTGGCAATGTCACTGTCACAAGGGACTGTAAGGAACTGGGGTCTGCTTGATTTTACAGTACCCCGAGAGGCGCAGAGTCTAGAGAGGAAGGTTTTCACCAGGGACCCTCTCAAGGAGGTATGGACCTCACGGCTTCCACCCCACCGGTCACGGGGGCCCAGCTGAGAACATAGGAGCTGAGAGCTGGAGACTGAAGGGTTACTGACAGGAATAAGTTGAAGAATAGGTACAAGGTGCACAAGAGCGAGATGAACTGAGGATGAGGGAAACTCAGGGGTCCTGGAGAGCCGAGGAATTCAAGGTAAGAATGACTGGAAGGTTTAAACGCCCACAGGTAAGAAGTGTTCCAGAGAACGGGTACCCAGGAAAGGAATGAACTGGATCACACAAAGGATAGAGGATCTGCAGGTAGATGCTGTACTGAGGACCTGGTGAGCTATTAAGCCCTAGGTCAGAATCACTTGTGGGTGCAACGATCTGCAGTTGGAGTCGGTACTGTAATACTGCTATGCAAGTGAGTGAAGGCCTGGAACACACAAAGATGAGATGGTCTGCAGATTATAATGCACTGGAACCCAGGAGAGCTTGGCGCTCTGGGTCCGGATCGCTAGAGGGTGCAATGGTCTGCAAGTGGACAAAACATCAGAATCTAGGTAAGCAGGTAAGTGATAACGTGGAAAGACTTGGTGGTACAATGACCTGCAAGACCATAAAGCACTGAGGTCCTGGAGAGCTGGGACCCCTTTGTCAGGATCGTGTCACGGGCACTAGGAGTCTTTACCCAGGGATCACCAGATGATAGACTTACCAGAGCAGTATAGGTGGTAATATGGTACTCTGGTAGCGAGGTGATCACGGAACAGGAGACAGCAGATGGTAGAGAATGCTCGTGGAAAGTCTATGACTAGCAGCACTGGTAATATATAGGTAATAGTACACGAGGAACTGAATGGACAAAGGAAACGTGAGGGTAGTCAGTGGTCTGCGGATAGCAAGTTGTACCACTGCTATAGTGAGGAGGAATGTCCAGAAGTAACGAGGAGGTGATGAGAGTCAGCGGTCTGCGTATAGCAAGTTGTACCGCTGTCTAGGTGAGGGAACGGAATCCAGGTGGAGGTATCCGGGAAGTCAGTGGTCTGCGTTAGCAAGTTGTACCACTGCTATGTGGAAGGATACTGGAAACAGGTGACACAGGAAACAGGAATCAGTGGTCTGCCTCTAGCAAGTTGTACCACTGAAATATATATGTGAGGAGGAGCACGGGGAGATAAATGTAATGCAGAGTATACACGGGCACACTGAACTTGATCCCACGATGATATGCACAAAATAGTAATAACTGAGCAGCACTGCACAAATATACAAAGTCACAAGAACTATCCAGACTAGAAGGTAACACAGTCAAATGATGGCAACAGTCTCAGTGGATAGGCAACTCCAGAGGAGAACAACTCAGTCCAGCAAGGTATGCAATACACCAGCACAGTCAATGATAAGTATGCATACCGTGGTTCAGAAGAGCAGGCTGTCAGAAAGAGGTGCAGGGGTACCTGAGCGGCTGGAGGCCGGCAGGATACGAAGTCCTAGGAAAATAGAAGCGGTATCCAAGTAGGTGCAGCGCACAGGTAGGTAGACCAGCAACGATGGAAACAATACTCAGGAAGCAGTAGTATATAGAACTGGACACCTGGAGATCACTGGAGAGTAGAAGTGGTATGGCAGAGAAGATAGCAGCGGAGCGTTGATCCAGTGCAGACAGGCGAGTTGACACAGGCAGGAACACTGTAGAAGCACGGAGAGCGGATCAGCTGGCTGCAGACACGAGGAGTACTGGAGGGTAGCGATGAGCAGGACACTGCAGATACACGGAGGCAGCGGATAGGAATCAGCTGGTGCAGTCACGATGAAACACGGGAGAGTTGAGCTGAGCAGGATACAGTAGATATACAGAGGCAGCGGATAGGAATCAGCTGGTGCAGTCACGATGAAACACGGGAGAGTTGAGCTGAGCAGGATACAGTAGATACACGGAGGCAGCGGATAGGAATCAGCTGGTGCAGTCACAATGAAACACGGGAGAGTTGAGCTGAGCAGGATATAGTAGATACACGGAGGCAGCGGATAGGAATCAGCTGGTGCAGTCACGATGAAACACAGGAGAGTTGAGGTGAGCTGGAAACTGTAGAGCACGGAGGCAGCGGATAGGAATCAGCTGGTGCAGTCACTATGAAACACGGGAGAGTTGAAGTGAGCTGGAAACTGCAGAGCACGGAGGCAGCGGATAGGAATCAGCTGGTGCAGTCACGATGAAACACGGGAGAGTTGAGGTGAGCTGGAAACTGTAGAGCACGGAGGCAGCGGATAGGAATCAGCTGGTGCAGTCACGATGAAACACGGGAGAGTTGAAGTGAGCTGGAAACTGCAGAGCACGGAGGCAGCGGATAGGAATCAGCTGGTGCAGTCACGATGAAACACAGGAGAGTTGAAGTGGTCTGGAAACTGCAGAGCACGGAGGCAGCGGATAGGAATCAGCTGGTGCAGTCACGATGAAACACAGGAGAGTTGAAGTGGTCTGGAAACCACAAGGAACAACAGAAATCAGCAGGAGCTGAATACACGAGGAAACACAGGAACACCTTCAGAAACTCATGGGGAATGAGACTCCAAGATCAGGCAACGAGGTATGGACCTCAGGTGCTTTAAATAGGGAGTGTTGCCTGATCAGCCAATTAACTAAAAGGAACATGTACTGAAGGTTTGAAAGGGCTGCACATGCGCAGACCCTCAGGATGGAGGACGGCCACGGTTCCTAAACACACGAGAAGTAGCACTCACAGTCCGGTGAGTGACAGATCGCTTATGGGTGCAATGGTCTGCAGGCGGATTGAGTACCGGCAACTGATTATGCAGGCAAGTCATAGTCTGGGATACATGGAGGTAAGTTGCTCCGTAGCTGAATAAAACACAGTGTACCATACAACGCAGAGTAGCACAGGGAAAGGTAATCTGCAATGGAGACAATACTGGAGCCAGAAGAGCACACGTCCTAACAGGTGGAGAGACCTAAAGACCTGGCATTTATGCATTGCTGCAGGTGATTTAAATAGATAGAGTAGGCAGGCAGTTAGCCAATTGAATCAAGGAAGTTTTCAAAATAGCTGGGTATGTGCATGTGCAGGAACAATGGCAAAATGGCGCCCGGCTGGGTGAGCTACGGCACGCTTTTGGCAGAGGGGACAGCTGTCAAGGACCAGGTAGGAGTGCCAGACTTCGATCGGGTGATCAGCGGGTCCGGTGCCTGACAAGCATAATATGAATTTGGACACTACTGTGTGGCAGAAAATAAATTGGGAACACTACTGTGACATTATATGGGGCACTACTGTGTAGCATATGATCTTTGGGCACTGCTGTGTGGCATAATATTATCTGGGGGCACTTCTAGACACCCTTCCCTCCCAGGCGGTGAGCTGCAAGGCACAGTATGCCTCTCTAGGTTTCCCTGGGTGTACACCCTAATGTAATGTGCTGCGCCCGCTTATGACAAATGCAAATTGTAGAACAAGCATTATCTCTAACGAATAAATCTACATTTTGCTGAGTATTTGTATGGCAAAGTTAAGATCGAATAAAATATTACTTGAATATATATTCCCCTTAAAATAAATTAAATATATCTCAAATCTCATATCAAAATACTCTCCCTCCCGCCCACTTAGATCTACCACTGACCTTCGCTTTGTCTTGTTTCTGGTAACCACCTCTCACTCCTGCCTACAAGACTTCTCCCGTGCTGCTCCCCACTTATAGAATTCCCTACCACGCTCAATCAGACTTTCCCACAGCCTTCAAATCTTTAGATGCTCTTTGAAAACCCATCTCCTTTTTAGAGGTGACTTTATCCTTGATAACTCTATTCACACTAATGCACCCTCACAACTGTCCTAATCTCCATTCTGAACCACATTTGCTCCTCTTGTTTCAGCTGTTACATCTTCCACTGTGAATGTAAGTTCTCTAATGAGCAGGGTCCTTCATACCCTTTGTTTTCATGTCTACGTTTTTTTGTCTCCCTTGTATGTCCCTGTTTTATGTATGTTTTATGTACGTCCTGTTTTACCTACTGTACAGCGCTGCAGAGCATTGTGGCACCTTAAAAATCTACAATAATAATAGTAATAATAATAATAATAATAATAATAATAATAATAAATGTGTATTTTAGTACCTGTTCAATGATGTCCTGCATCAAGCCCACTGATACTGCTTTGTCATGTATATTCAGATGCCAATTAAAAGTAATCTCAAACAATGATCATGCTGCTTCAGTTCACATTACAATGCGCAATGCAGATCCTGGGGAGATGTGATAACTTTAGTAAACTTTACCTGTTCCACAATCCCATTTTACAATCCAGAATAACACATTTACTAACATTTGCATTTAGGATCAAAATTTGCACTTAACTACAGCAACCAATCAGCAACAAGTTTTCATTTGTCTAGTACACAATAGACAGTAAAGGTTCTTTATAAATGGCAAAACAGCAGCTCCATAGTGAAACAGAAATCCACCATAGCTGAGAGTTGGTTACATCTGTGTTTCAAACTAACATATTGATACTGTTTCATGATATTTGAAGCCAATACACAGAGGCAAGGTTTCCTATGCTGTGTAATTATTCAATTCTAAACCTGCCGGTGAGAATATATTTAGGACGGACTGGAATAGAAACTGAGGATTAAAATCTGCCGAGGAGGTAGGACTGATCAGTTCTGGATTTACCACCTGCTTTTCCTGGCTAAATGCCCCAGCTATACATTGAAAGGGGAGCATGGTGGCTAAGTGGTTAGCACTTCTTCCTCACAGCACAGGGGTCATGAGTTCAATTCCCAATCATGGCCTTATCTGTGTGGAATTTGTATGTTCTCCCTGTGTTTACGTGGGTTTCCTCCAGGTGCTCCGGTTTCTTTCCACACTCCAAAAACCAACTAGTTGGTTAATTGGCTGCTATCAAATTGACCCTAGTCTCTGTCTGTCTGTCTGTGTGTGTATGTTAGGGTATTTAGACTGTAAGTTCCAATGAGGCAGGAACTGATGTGAGTTCTTTGTACAGCGCTGCGGAATTAGTGGCGCTATATAAATTGATGATAGTAATAATGAACTCGTGATCCAGATAAACTACGACACTAATTTTATTGCAACTAATTGACACACTGACTGGATATTTTGGATTGATTTATATTGTGTCCTGATTTTGTGATGTGATCAGCTTAATTTATATTGTGTTTTTATTTAATGTATTTATTGGAAAATAAAATATTTGTTGATTTTACCTTTGATCTCTGAACCCATATTTTCAGCCCTATTTTTTTAGATTGCTACATCTTTCTACAATGAAATTAAATGTTTCTGCTCCAAGCTTCACACATCTGCCGTCATCATTCAACAAGTGTTAAAGCTCATGAAACACAATATCTTGCTAGAATGATAAATTGGTCCACTGACAGTTATCACACTCTGTAAAATACACAAATCTTTCTGAGACCAACAGAGTTACAAACCACATTGCCTTACTGCAATGGTAACAATTTTCTTGTCACTCTTTGGAGTTCAAGTCGTCTAATGTAAATCAAACAGGATGTGAATTTTTAAATTGTATATTTGTTATCAACCACATCCATGAATATATTGGTTTACCTAGTTCAATCCTGGAAAACTTTGCCATATGCTGTATTGTACAATTTGCAAAGCGTTGGAGAGCAGATTTAACAAGGGCAGCAGCGGTACATGTACCGCCAAAATCCTCCTTTCACTATCGCCATCTCAGGATGGCGATAGCAGAATACAATAAAATGGAAAAATGCTTTATTATTTCAAATAAACCCTTTTCCTGCCAAAGGGTAAATATTAAAAAAAATTGTTAAAAAATATTTTTTTTAACAATTTTTTCTATTTCAGTGCTAAGTGCATGCAAAGCCAGCTTGTCTTACAGCTCCCACCCAGTATCACTCAGCTACGTGGTAGTATTTTAATAAAATATTGCGGCAATGACAGATTTTCTATCTCAGCAAAAAGTCCCAATAGAAAATCTGTGTTATCGCCACAGTTTAATAAATAGAAGGCACAGACTCAGATACATACACAAATCTGAGAGCAAGAATATGGCTGAAAATGCAAGAAAATACACCACCATACTGTAAATTATAAGGATATTACAAGACACTGAGGAGCTGAGTGACCATACAAAAGCATGAGGCTCCAAACTGGGTGCTTTCAAAGAACCCAAAGGAGACTCTTAATATCCTTATATTTCACAGTTTGGGGTGCATTATCCATAGTTGCCTACTCACCCGGAATGTCCGGGAGACTCCTGAGTTTTTGGGAGTTCTCCTGGAGTCCCGGGAGAGCAGGGAAGCCACCCGCATTGTGCCCTCTTCGTTGGTGAAGTAAGTGGGGCATCCTGGCACTGCCAGCAGCTGTGATAGGCCGATATTGATAAAGTTTGACAGGGGCGGGGCCTAACAATGGGACCCACGTGATGGAGCCCCCTCCTGGAAGTCATACTGCTAAAGTTGGCAAGTATGGCATTATCTATGTGTACTTTTTTGACAGACATTCAACATTTTATTTATTTTAATTAACATTTTACTATTTTATGCTTTGAGATATATTTTCTGTTCAAATATGTATTTTTAGTGCTAGAAAGGAAAACTATCATAGAGTCCAATTTATTTATCAATGCTTGTATAAGAATGGTAGGGTCATTATACTTGTTAAGACCACTTCTGGGTGTACTGTCAATAGTGGCTAAAATGGAGGAGTGTGAAATGAAGCAAGGAAACAGTAGGAACAACTATGAAATATATTATCTTTTTCACTCTCTGACATGGAGGAAATGTAGGGGTCTATATATCTTGAATATTTGGACCTATTTATCATTCTAGTCCACCCAGGGCAGCCCTGCTGAATAGTGGCTGTCCTAGAATTATCCCCCAGAGATATCTTTCGCCGCTAACTTAAAGCAATGGTGAAAGACTTGTCTTCCTAGCCAGTGTTAAGGGCAAGGTGTATGTAATCCTCATCTACTAGAACTGCTTTTCGAGATGTTCGCCTTTGACAGGCCCCAGAACTTAACCTTGGTGAGTATTAGTTGTTGATTTACAATTTCCAGGTGGAGTGGACAGAACATGATAGGAGGTAGTGAGCAACTAGATGGTATAGTGTTGCATACTGACAGACAGGCAGGACTTAATGAAAATAACAGACAGGCCACGGTCAGGAGTACAGAAGACAGCATTTCCTATAAAAAAAAAAGCCAGGGGAGGTAGAGATGTATATGCAGATCCGTTTAACAAGCCAAGAATCAGGAGTGAAAAACCGCAACAAGCCATGTCAAATAGAAAATGTGTGGATACAAGGCACACTAGGTCAAGCAGGAACTATCACCAGCATTGGTATGAAGCCAGAAAGAGATTTATAAAGGCAGCAGCACCAATCAGAAAATGCAGGATGATTAGCTGCATGAGTGTGGTAGGTGGCTGCACACATGAGGATGCCAGACTGAGAGCTGAACCATTTACCTAGCAACCAGCTGTAGGAATGATCCTACACACAGGGCCGCCGAGAGGGGGCACGTGGGTACTAATTACCTGGGCCCGGACCTGCTAGATCTTTTCTTTTTTTTTAAACCTTAAATGTTTTATATGTTTTCTGTTCTTTTTTTGTTATTACTTTCTGCTGCGGCGGGGGGGGGGGGCTTTGCCCCCTTCATTTGTGGGGGGAGCAGGCTATTTAAAAAAACAAAAAACAAAACACGTACTCCCGTGATCGCGGTGCCGGGGTCCCTCTTCATTCCTCTCTGTTCCATTCGCACTGAATGTTGGGCGTGACATCATCACATCACTCCTGACATTCAGTGAGGAGCAACGCAGAGAAGACACAGACAGATGAGAGAAGAGAGGAGAGAGAAAACAGAAGACTGAAGACAGAAGAGAAGAGATGAAATTAAATAATCCAATACAAAGGTAAGTAAAGGAACAGAGGCAAAGGGAGGAAAACAGAAAGCATTGAGTGATAAGGAAGGGGGGGGAGAGAGAGATAGGCACTGAGTGATGAAGGAGAGGGGTAGGGGAGAAACGCAATGGCACAGTGATGAAGGAAATGGGGCGAGCAGCATGGCACAGTGATGAAGGAGAGGGGGGGAGCAGCATGGCACAGTGATGAAGGAGAGGGGGGGGAGCAGAGCACAGTGTGATGAAGGAAAGGGGGGAGCAGCATGGCACAGTGATGAAGGAGAGGGGGGAGCAGCATGGCACAGTGATGAAGGAAAGGGGGGAGCAGCATGGCACAGTGATGAAGGAGAGGGGGGAGCAGCATGGCACAGTGATGAAGGAGAGGGGGGGAACAGCAAGGCACAGTGATGAAGGAGAGGGGGGAGCAGCATGGCACAGTGATGAAGGAGAGGGGGGAGCAACATGGCACAGTGATGAAGGAGAGGGGGGAGCAGCATGGCACAGTGATGAAGGAAAGGAGGGAGCAGCAAGGCACAGTGATGAAGGAGAGGGGGGAGCAGCATGGCACATTGATGAAGGAGAGGGGGGGAGCAGCATGGCACAGTGATGAAGGAGAGGGGGGGAGCAGAGCACAGTGTGATGAAGGGGAGGGGTGGCAGCATGGCACAGTGATGAAGGGGGGAGCAGCATGGCACATTGATGAAGGAGGGGGAGGAGCAGCATGGCACAGTGATGAAGGAGAGGGGGGGAACAGCAAGGCACAGTGATGAAGGAGAGGGGGGAGCAGCATGGCACAGTGATGAAGGAGAGGGGGGAGCAACATGGCACAGTGATGAAGGAGAGGGGGGAGCAGCATGGCACAGTGATGAAGGAAAGGGGGGAGCAGCAAGGCACAGTGATGAAGGAGAGGGGGGAACAGCTTGGCACATTGATGAAGGAGAGGGGGGGAGCAGCATGGCACAGTGATGAAGGAGAGGGGGGGGAGCAGAGCACAGTGTGATGAAGGGGAGGGGTGGCAGCATGGCACAGTGATGGAGGGGGGAGCAGCATGGCACATTGATGAAGGAGGGGGAGGAGCAGCATGGCACAGTGATGAAGGAGAGGGGGGGGAGCAGCATGCCACAGTGTGATGAAGGAGAGGGGGAGCAGCAGAGCACAGTGTGATGAAGGGGAGGGGTGGCAGCATGGCACAGTGATGAAGGGGGGAGCAGCATGGCACATTGATGAAGGAGGGGGAGGAGCAGCATGGCACAGTGATGGAGAGGGGGGAGCAGCATGGCACAGTGATGAAGGAGAGGGGGGAGCAGCATGGCACATTGATGAAGGAGAGGGGGGGGAGCAGCATGCCACAGTGTGATGAAGGAGAGGGGGAGCAGCAGAGCACAGTGTGATGAAGGGGAGGGGTGGCAGCATGGCAGAGAGTGATGAAGGGGGGGCAGCATGGAACAAAGTGATAAAGGGGGGAAAAGCATCATGGAGGGCGCTGTGTGATCATAAGGGGGCACAGCGTGGTTGTGATGAAGGGGCACAGTGGGATGCTGAAGGGGCACAGCATGGTGATGATGAAGGAACAGGGGGCTTATGGTAGTGTGTGTGTGTGTGTGGCACAGGGGGCTTATGGTAATGTGTGTGTGTGATAGCACAGGGGGCTTGTGGTAGTGTGTGTGTGTGTGTGTGTGAGAGATGGCACAGGGGGCTTGTGCTAGTGTGTGTGTGATGATGGCACAGGGAGCTTGTGGTAGTGTGTGTGTGATGGCACAGGGGGCTTGTGGCAGTGTGTGATGGCACAGAGGTCTTGTAGCACTGTAGTGTGTGTGAGGTAGGTGGTGTCTAATAAATGGGTGCTATTTTGTTTGTGGGGTGATGGTGGGACAACTTAATAGTGGGGACTATTAATTTAAGGTGGGGTGGTTTGGGGGCTATTGAATGTGGGGGTGAGTTTGAGGAGAATGAGGTCTCTACTAAATGTAACTATGAATTATTTAATGGCAGTGATGGTTGCGGGAAATAGGTATATTTGTGAATTATAAATACTATTAATTTATTGCTGGGGCTGTTTGCAGGGAGGCAAATAGGTTTATTTATTAAATGGGAATACTATTATTTTAATGTCAGGACTGGAGGAAGACCTAATTTTTACTTGTGGGTGCTATTGAATTAACACCAGGGGGTAAATGTATCAATATGCGGGTTCTTCAACACCTGCGTGTTCAGCCTCTTCCGCGATTAAATTTCAAGCGGCGCTGCATTGTAAAGGGAAGTTAACCCTTTACAATGCAGCGCCGCTTGAAATTTAATCGCGGAAGAGGCTGAACACGCGGGTGTTGAAGAACCCGCATATTGATACATTTTCCCCCCCAGGGCTGGTTGGAATTTTCTCAATGTACCCATTTTTTTTCCAAATAAGGCCCCCAGCATTCCCAGATCCAGGCAAGCTGCAACTAAAGAAACCAGCAGCCACAGGAGGTGAAAGTGACAAGAACAGGTAGGAGAGAGCAGGACAGTCTATGAAATGTTGTGATTCTAGTGGGACAATCCCAATTTTTGGTGACTGTTCTGCCCAATGTAAGGGGCAGGGCGAGACTGTGAACTCTTTATGTACACACTGCATTCTTTATATACTACACCCTAGGTTCCCAAACTGTGCACCGTGGCTCCCAGGGGTGCCGTGGCGCTGTCACAGGGGTGCTGTGGACAGGAAGAGGAAAAAAACAAAAAAGCAAAAAAAACTTACCAATCCGGCGGCGCCCGGGACCCAGCATCCCCCCAATTGTATGAACACTCCCACTTTTGCCGTGCAGCTGTGGCGCGAATTTTTTTGCCATGCTCACCTATAAGGGGGGCCCCGTGAAGTTGTTGCACCGGGGCCTTGAATTCCTCTTGGCAGTCCTACCTACACATAGTAGCAGCAGTAGCAGTAATTGCATAGGTGACTGATCAAACAAATTGTTATTTCCTAACAGTCAGCCCCTGTTCATTTTTACTGCACATACGCGGCGTAAAGTCTGTGTATGCGCTTTTTGTAAAGTGTAAAAATCCCTAATACAAGTTACTTTCTTGTACTCTTCCCAGGCTTAATAGCTGGGGAGGCAGTGGGGATGTGAGTGGATCCGGGGACTTTGGGGAGACCTCTGATCGGCACTGCCACTTATTGCTGGGGAGAATAGGGCAGGAGCATGCACTGCCAGTGATTGATCAGAAGCAGCTCCCTCTACACTGATGAGTCTCATCTCTGAAAATCATGCAGAAAGGTCCTTAACGCCATCCAGAGATGGCATTTGGTGTTTAGGACTGGCGGAAAAAGGAAAGCTTTTCGTCTTTTGATAAATTGAATGCTTTTGATGTCCCCATAGAGCTCTATTGGGACAGCGGAAATCGGCGATATATGGGTTATTTTAAGTAGGGCTTATTATTCCTTTAACAATTTAACTTTCTGGTTTACTTAAAATCAGAATTCAGTCTGAAATGCAGTCAGAAACTATTTAAATCTACTTTTTATTATAGTTGTAATCATTGTTGTAGTTAACTTGACAAAACCTTACAAGCAATCCAATAACCAGGAGCTGGCACACTTCCTGAACGCCTTTTATTCTGTCTAACAATAGGTTTAAGAGCTGGTATCTGGGAGTTACACAACATTACACTGAAGAGACCAGGTCATCAAAGGATTTACTGCATTTTCTATCTTTGGGATAAGAGGCCCTGTGAACTGTAAACATCAGTATTATTTTTAAATTAAATCCCAGGTTATGTTGAAATGCAGTTATTATATGTGAATAGCTGAACATCACATCTCCACAACAGCTGGAAAATCACATGTTGTTTAATGATAATTCTGACGATACCTGAATGTAAAAAAAAGAGGGAAGAGAAAATGAAGGTTAGAGAGTATCTTCTTTACTAACATTCATATTGTGTTACATCACACTCAGCAAGTGATGTTAGTACCTCGGTTGCCCACTTTTGTACCCAAATCTATCTGTCTCTATATCATACATGCCTAATCTCCCGAAATATCCAGGCCACTCCAAAATTCCAAATAGATCTCCCTGACTCCCGGAGGAGCAGGCCACCTTACCGCACCCTTCCTACTTCCTAGTGAAGTGAGTAGGATCCCCGATTACATGATTTGCTGTGAATCACGTCATTTTGGCCCCGGCACCTCGCTGCAGTGACGTGATGATGGTATTGTTCCATGGAGGGCAGGGTCAAAATTTCAGGATTTGTGGCGCATGCACTATGGCACTTGACACTTAACCTGCCCTCCTACCAGCTCCCTGAGGGGAGTATTCTAAGGTTGGAAAATAAGTTCTAAATCAATTTATTGCATTTTCAGGCTGATAGCATCCCGCTAACTTTCCTAATTTTTGCTTTTTTTTGTGTGAAGCCCTACTATACACTGAGAGCAAAAAAAAAAGGTAATCTTTTTTCTAAGAAATGCTTAAAGTACATTTATCAACTTCATTCAATGGATGCAATTAGTTGAGGGACTGAACCAATACGCATAAGAAATGAGTGCATTAATTCAATAGGAGCTAGTGAAATCACTGAGATATAAGGAACACAGCGTGCTGCTACGTTCATGCTTATATCCCACTAAGTGCCCAATGCAGGGCTGGTGCAAGCCATGGTGGATACCCTAGCCCCCGCCCCCTTCCCCCCCCCCCACACACACACACACACTCAGAAGTAGCATCACCGGGTGGCAATTTTTGCACTTTTTCTGTGCCTCAGATTTCATAAGTGTTCCCAAATGTGTTGGCTACTTTTCCATGAAAGGTAATATTGCTTTACTGTGTGGAATCTGGAACACAAACCTCCATATCTGAACCTCTGCCCAGACGGGGGATGAAGTATGGACAATAATGACCTAACATGAGCATCTGTCAAGGCCTGTGGTTTCCAGACCCTGCAATAGATCTGATAAGTGATCTCTTTCACGTTACCAGATTACATTAAAAGGAGAATGATTTTAAGATCACTCAGATCTGCATTTGGAAGTCGGCATAAATGGTTTAGAGCCAGGAGTCTGACTGCAGCATAATCCTGGAATACTATACGTTAATTCCTAAGGCGTAATGTGAAACCCTCTCAGACATTAACCGCAGATTGTGGTGGGCTACCTCTACCCTCATTGTATCGTACAGTAACCTAACCCACTTCACAGCTGTAAAAACAGTGATTATGATACAGTGTGCGCTTAGTGGAAGGAATTATTTTCAAATTTTTTGCATGCCTCAAATTTGTGAAGTGGTCGCTAATGTGTCAAAATCCATAGAAAGGCCAAAAAACGGTGTCTCACTCCATTCAGTTATTCACTTCTTGCTTTAAATAGGGAATATATATCTAAATATGAGTGAAATTTGTTTTGTGTTTGCAGGGAGCAATTATTACTTACCTAATTCTGTTGGCACTATGGAGTCTATTAATTATTTGATTATTTTTAGCATTGCTGTTTTTATTCAAACTATGCCTGTAACCTTCACTCATTTGGTCTCATTTAAGCAGTGGTCTGCCCTAAAACCTTGGCTTTGCAACGTTACCCCTAGATCATATGTCTAGCACACTGCCTACAGCAACCAATCAGATTTTAGCTGTCATTATGCAGAATGTGCTAAATAAATGATAACTAGAAACTGATTGGTTGTTATAGGCAACATCTCCACTTTTCAAACTTGCAGCATGATAAATTTACCCCTATGCCTTATTATGTGTCACTTTTTTGACTGTGAAGCTTTTAATTAAATTGGTTTAGGTGCACTACAAGGCACATTTCTGTGGCCAGTTTGCATTTAACAAGGGGCTCCTAAATTAGTACAGATCCTTTTCCTCTGAATGAGAAAAATCTGTCCCATTAAAAGTATAAGGTGAGACCCGAAGAACAATTCTGGGCTGGTGCAAAGTTCAAATCTTTTATGGGGGTGAAAATGACCAATGTTCCCCAGAAGTTGATTGACAGCATGCCAGGGCGAATTGCAGAGGTCTTTAAAAAGAAGGGTCAACACTGCAAATATTGACTCCTTGTATAAACTTAATGTAATTGTCAATAAAAGCCTTTGACACTTATGAAATGCTTGTAATTTTACTTCAGTATACCATAGCAACATCTGACAAAAAGATCTAAAAACACTGAAGCAGCAAACTTTGTGAAAACTAATACTTGTGTCCAGGGCCGCCATCAGGGGGCTACCCTTGTACTGGACCCGGGCTCACCAGGGGGCCCGGTGGAACACACTTACCAGGGGGCCACTGTCCTCCAGTTCCAAGGTCTCCGCTGCTCTCTTCAGCCTGGCTGTCATGGTGACAGCCAGGCTGAAGACAGCAGCGGAGGCAGCGGAGACGTCGGGACTGGAGGACAGCGGGCCTGGTTCATTGATGAGGGGGGTGTTTCATTGGGGAAGGGGGGGTCATTGGGAGCCCTGCCTGCTTCATTTGTATTGGGCCCCATAATTTCTGATGGCGGCCCTGCTTGTGTCATTCACAAAACTTTTGGCAGGTACTGTATAGACGTCAGAGTTAGTGCTGTACAATTTCATCCACGCACATTAGTCCCTGAGCTCCTGAAGCTTATCTGGTTTAGTGGATCTGTTTTACATTAGCTAAAACACACGTTATACACATGTTGAAAGCCAATGCACTTAATATGCATTTTTACCATTATTGGGAGGACTCTGTAGGCTTCCCCAACTTGTTTAACCATGGTAAACGCATTGAATAAAAGACAATGGGGCAGATGCAGACTGAGAACTACGCCAGTTTGCATTGCGTATCCTACAAGACATCGCTCTGTGTATGCCTAGAAAAATGGCCTCATGTCTATACAGCTTATTGTAATTTCAACACTTACGCCTGCTTGAGCCTGGAGAGGCAGGATGGCAGAGGAATGGGGCGTTCTAACGTACATGAGTACAGTATGGGCATGCTTGCACAACTGTGAACAGAATCAGACCAGGGGGTAAATGTATCATACTCCGGTTTCTTCAACTCGCGGTAGTTCGGCAAGATAAGAGCTAAAATTTAAAGCGGCGCTGCCTTGTAAAGGCAAGTTTCCTTTACAAGGCAGCGCCGCTTTAAATTTTAGCTGTCATCTCGCCGAACTCCCGCGAGTTGAAGAAACCGGAGTATGATACATTTACCCCCAGGAGGCAAATGTATTTCTAAGTTGACTTTTCCACCTTAACCTCTTTGATCCAGAAATAAAAGGCTAAAGGTTCTTGCTGTCGGTTATTAAGTTGGGAGCGAGTAAGCCCTACCAGTACCTTTGCCCCTCTGTCACCCAGTGTCAGACTGGGGCATGAAGGGCCCACATGGGGAATACAATGGTAGGGACCCACCAGAAGGGGTGTGGCCAGCCACTAGAGAGGTGTAACCAAACCACTAGAGTGGGTGTGGTAAGCCCACGAAGGACATCTAGAGCCATAGTGTAGTATATAAAGAATGTAGTGTGTATATAAAGAGTACACAGACTTGGCTTGCCTCTTAGATTGGGCAGAACAGTCACCAAACATCGGGATTATCCCACTATAATCAGAACATTTGAAAAACTGTCCTGCTCTCTCCTACTTGTTCTTGTCACTTTCACCACCTGTGGCTGCTGGGTTCTTTAGTTGCGGCTTGTCTGGATCCTGGAATGTTGGGGGCTCCATTTGGAGAAAAAATGGGAACATATAGATAATTCCAACCAGCCCCGGCGTAAAATCAATAGCACCCATGATTAATACTTAGGCCTTCCTCCAGCCCCAACATTAAAGTAATAGTATTCCTATTTAATAAATAAACCTATTGCCCTCCCTCCAAACAGTCCCAGCAATAAATTAATAGCATTTACATATAATAAATATACCTATTTCCCGCAACTGTCACTTCCATTAAATAATTCATATTAACATTTAATAAATAGACCTCATGCTCTGCAAACTCAGCCCCACATTCAATTAATAGCCCCCAAACCACCCATCTTAAATTAATAATCCCCACTTTAAAATTAAATTGCCCCATCATCACCCCACAAACAAAATAGCACCCATTAGTTAGCCACCACCTACACATTACATTGCTACAAGCCCGCTGTGCCATCACACACACATTACTGTGTCCCTGCATCACCATGCTGTGCCTCCTTATGATCACAATGCGCCCTCCATGGTGCTTTTGCTCCCCCCTTCTCCTGGCCCCCCTTCATCACTCTGTGCCATGCTGCTATTGCCCGTGACGACGTCACGCCTGACATTCAGTGCGAATGGAGCAGAGAGGAGGGAGGAGGGGCGTGGCCACCGCAATCACGTGAGTATTTTTTTTTTAAATTACCCGCTCCCCCACCAATGAAGAGGGGAGCCATCAGGTGTCGGGGCCTACAGGGGGATACCCCGGATCCCCGGCGGGCCAGTCCTTGCATTGTAGTCACTCCATTCCTCCAGAGTGTTACATATATGCCACATGTGTCCCCTAAACATAGTTTAATATATTTAAAGTGTGCAGAAACTTCTGGCCCTTCTACTGTCATGGAACTACAAGTCCCTGAATGCCTTGCCAAGTAAAGGCTGTCAGATAATGCTGAGACATGTTTCTCGATAGAACCTGTAGAGCCACAAGTTGCCTGAGATTTGTGCAGAATAAGACTTTCCTTAATAGAATGGAATATGGGCTGGAATACTGAAAAATGCAACAGTACTGCCTAAAAGGTAAAAACAACCCTCGTGAATTGAGTGGTTTTGAGGCAGCTTCAGATGATCAATGTATTGTTGAAATTAAATAATTGGATGAAGGTGGGAATAAATAATTTCTGTACACTAATATCGGTTGTGATGCAATTAATACTCAACCAAACAATAATATTAGCAAATAACAACATGCCAATAAGTTTAATCTATTTATTTCAATTAATATAAAATATAATGTGGTGAAAAAGCTATTTACTATTTCCAACATACTAATTACATTGAGTTTCATCTCATTCTGTTCGCAATTGCATGAGTACGTTTCCATTATTATTTATGTATGCACATTGTGAATGCTAGTTAGAACTAATATCACTTTTCATATTACATTTAGCAACTCCAGGGATGTCATAAAAGAACCAGTTTATAAGGGTCTACAGGTGGGAGCCTAAGGAAGGACACCTGGCCACACATAAAAAGATGACCCCCCACCTCAAGGAACAATGACCAGAGGAATCAACCAATGGGGCGTCAAGTTCTTGGGAGGTCATGACCCATTGACATATGAATGAATGTAGACCTTAACACTGTAACTATGTATCTTTGTGATGCCACATTTTTTTATGACTAGAGCGTATAAATTGTTCATCTCTGGCTTGGAAAACAGAGCGTTCTGATAGAAACTTGTGTTGATGCCAACTGCGCAAGCGTAAGCATGCAATACTTTGTCCAGTAATCCATTTTGCAAATAAAACCTTTGTGCTTTGGAACCACAGCGGTTGCATCAGAGAATCTTTATTTCATATGATCCACTGAATCAGCATCAACAGAAGAATATAGTACATTTATGGTCTCTGCTACATAAGATTTCTAACTTTGACTCCAGTACCAAATTTTATTTAATTGTTAAACATATGCATGTCCATTTTTCTTTCATTAGACTATTACCAGGAAATGGCATTATTGGTTTACTGGCAGATTTGTAGTTGACATCCAAGTCACATGCAGTTTAGGACTGCCAAGCAATCAAAATCACCAATTCACATTATCTGTTGTGGTTTAGCAGATATGCACAGTGTGCTTTGCATGTGGGTTTGGCAGCTGATTTTTTAAAGAAGTGAATAATTCACAGGTTTGTTTCTATAAAGAAAGGGGCATTTATCTCAGGCTCCAGGTTGCAAACGTTATGAGAAAACAGTGAAAGATGGCAGTCTGTTTCTGATTAAGTATTGGAATACCACTGACTTTAAAACTAAACTAGTGATCATTTTAAAGGTCACATTTTAATTTTTTACTGTATATTACATAACATATTAATAAACTTGATTCTGCACATGACAATTGCTATCAGTCAGAATAAACTGGAATATAAAAGCACAAGCTTGTGCTATGGGAGTGGATTCCCTACACACACCAGACCATTAGTCAGAATAATAAATACCATTGCTGGTTTCATATGTGCCACTCTTCGACATATTTACATATGTCCCCAAATCACTGCCTCTCTCCCAGTGTTTACACATCTTCCAAAGCCACCTCTATAAAATACTTTTATGATATCTTTACTTCCTTTAACCTCTTAACCTGACTTTAACTATTCCTGAATAAATGACATAACACCTTAGTGTGACAGAATTAACAGAGTTTATTTTGAAGGTATGGTCTCATCAAACAGCGAACCATCCTTTGGAGACATTGTAACTCAGCACCCTCTACCAAGCTGGTCTGATTTGGAGTTCCTCGCTTCACCGCATACCTAAGCGGAGGATATCACCACATGCTGTGCTAGTATACCTGACCAAGGAGTAAACCTAGACAAGGCAATTAGTTTCCTTACCCAGAAGGCACAAATATAACATGACACAACATCTTGCGACCCCATGCTTGTCCCGCGCCTTTGTACAAACAGCGAAACCCTCCCTGGGGAAGCTAGGAAACCAGGACCCTCTGCCAAGCTGGTCATTTCTGGAACATCTCACTCGCCATCATACCGAAGAGAAGAATGTGCCACATGCTGTGCTAGCAAACCTGACAAAGGAGCAGACCTGGAAGAGGCAATAAGGTTCCTCACCCGGAAGGCACAAATATAACATGACACAAACAGCGCAACATAATGCGACCTTCAAAGCCCTGGACACAACCAAACTTCGGAGACCCTGTCATAGTTGCTCAGAACCTACCACCCAGCCCCAACTAATCCTAGCATACGCCCATGCCCACCTTCAGCAGTGTGATGGCCCCAGCTCGGAAAAATGCACCATTCCTGCCAAGCCACAGGATAATTTGTCCATGTTGCAGGATCACGGGTTGAATCGGCCAAACCCTCAATGCTGCTGGACAACCTGCCAGACCTAAATGGGACAAGGGGAACCCCATCAGGGCTGCCCCAGAAGCCCACATTCTAAAACTATCCCATGAGGCCCCTAACAAGGCATCCACCAGAGCATCCTCCACTCCAGGAACGTGTGTGCCTGGGAGCAGATGCCATAGGACAAATGGTGCAATATCAACCTGTGCAGCTTAATTGGCCAGCACTACTCCGCCGCTATCCCACCAGAAAACATTCGCTTCTCAACAAGACTGTCCTCCAACGCACCCAGCTCCCACTATTGGAAAAGTCCCCAGGAGGACAAAGTTATCAGCCCAGCCGGACTGCCCCCATTCAGGGCCAAGATGCAGCGCACCCATCCCCGACAATGTAGACCCCCACATTCAGCTCCTACATGCACTCCCGTAAACATAGCAGGAACAGATCCCAAATGATAAATACTTCCGGGTCTCAGTATAAACATGGATACTACCTTGAGGAAGCCTGCACCCAGCTTTCGTCCTCTCCACTTCCGACATTTGGAATCCCCAGGATGGATTGAGCCTGCTTCAAGTTACTCACTAGAAATCAAGCACCTCAGCTATCCACAAGCCCAGCTTCATAAACCTCCCAAGGCCCGAAAACATGTTTATCTCGATGCCCAAGTCCACCCGCTATATTGTCAAACCTTCCATCCTCTGGCCTGTGACTGGGACACCCCTTGAAGGGAAACAAGCCCCTACCTAAAACAAAATTTCCTTGCATATCGAGCCCGTACCGGGCTCCCTGCCCCAGAAAATCTTTCAAGTAACGGGCGATGCCATGATGGCCTGTGCCCACACGGCCGCACCGGTGTAGGAGAAATCGGACACCTCAATAAACACGCAGGAGACTGTGTATACCTTAGGTAAGCACTAGTTCCTACTACCCATTGCCGATCCCCACCTTATGTCTAGCGCAGCATCACGGATCGTTACACCACACTGCAGCACTTCTAAGGGAGAGCATCATTCACTACCGCACCCTGCGGGCATAACGGATGCTGCATCAGCCCAAACTGTGATGCCGCCTGCTTAGGAACCACCCTACCGGGAAAACCACCGAGGCCCAGTAAGCGAGGGATTTGAAAAGGCGGTGCACATCCGCCCCAACGCAAACTACCTGTGAACTTTGTCCACTAAAACCTCCTGAACTAAACTGAAGGGTTTCATGGTGCTACAGCGGCCATCTTGACAGACCCCAATGATAGGTAACCGTAAATGGTGCCCAAACCCATCACTTAGAAAAACGCTTCTAACTGGAGTGGGTACCGTTCAAGCCATCAGCTCAGGCGAACCACCTTTTTGATAATCCTACCTTCTGTAGCGCCAGAGGGGGGCTGATTCCTTAACCCTCCCCCACTGCCTGACTTGTCACCAGCCTATACCGGGGTTTCCTCCCTCACATTTGACAATTGCCGGCGAACCTACATGCCACCCCGGTGCCACTAGCTCTGCTGAAGGGATAACCGTGGCCCTCGCAGAGATAAAACAAAAGTGGGGGTGGGGGGCTAAACCTACCTTATCCTGGCCACCGCCGCGACATCGTGGCCGGGGAACCACAACCCTCAACCATCCTAAGCACCTTCCCCCATGTCTCCACATCACGACAACTTAGCAAGAGGTTTCCATGCCCATCGTATTTCTTCCTAAATTCCTCAGGCTAAATCACTGTATACTAGCCCACTTTGACCACTGCTGCCGAGCAAACCTCCCTCTCTGAAGGCCTGATTTATTAGGAAGCCTATATGCCGATATGGGTAGTTGTTTGCGCAAATTCTCATTGCGCATGCCCAGAACAGGAGCAAATGCCAGAGAATGCAGCAACGCATCTCCAATCCAGTGGGATAGTGCTGATTTTAGTGCTCTGTTCTTCTGTCCCACCCATGAGCATGTTGGTGTGATGGGAGGGGCTTACTCTGCCATTCTATATTTTATCTCTCTACAGCATGCTTGAGTTAACAAGCCAATCAGAAGCAAGTTTAAAAAAAAACCTGTATTTTTTCTGGTATTTTTGACTAAACGCGTTTTTTTAAATCCACTGCACAGCGGCAGTCATTTAACTTCCCAGCCTCAAACCGCCCTTTTGTAAATACGACGGTTTAGAGCACTAAACCGCAGACAATGTGTGTTAATCTTTAAATCTCACACCTAAAATACATCCAGGGGACTTGCTCTGGGCTCTGGATTATCCCTCAAGCAGAAATTGGCTCCAGAGGGTAGGTACCAGGATCCTGAGGCAACAGTCCCCTGGCTGCCACTGCTGGACTACTCTGAGCTCCAGTGTGGCTCTTTGCCCCCCGGGCACAGGAGACATGTGTGATGCCATTATATGTCCCTCCATATCCATTAGGCTGCAGGTGGGCTTACTGTGCGGTGCCGGCTATATGCTGGTCCTGCACCTCCTCCTGGACCACTAGGGTGAGTAAAAGCGTGTATTTTTACATAATTCTATATATTTTAAAACATACATTTTTAAATAAATTCACAAATTCGGCATCTGAATTTACCACGTTTAATGTACCATGAGTGCTGCGGTGCCAAACACTCATATTTCCTACATTGGGCAGAGCAGCAATGACCGGGTGCTACATGCACCTGCTACTGGTTCACGTGGCACTATATTGGAGAGGAGGTTGTTAAGGAGCAAACTAGCCCTTCACAGTACTAGGCACGACCCCTGTACCAATTCTGGGATCGCACACTTTGGGAATGGAGGTATGTTTCCATATGCCCCCAAGTCACTCCTATCTCCAAGTGTTTACATATTCTCTGGTCATAATTTTTTATTATTATTTATTTATTTATTTAAACACTGTCTAGTGCTGCTGGGTATGTCGGCTGTAATGCTGCCAGATCCGGCGCAAGCACTTAGACTAGTCCCCTAGCTGGAGCAAGAGCTACGGCAGAAATCCAGCACATGGAAGCGGACTTGGACATCCCTACACAGGAACGCCCTTCCTGCACATTGACTGTGAAACCAGCCATTTCCCACCCCATTCACTCCAGGCTGTAGTAAGTCTTTTTCACTCCCAAGCCAGCCGGTTCTGCGCATGCGCAGACTGATTTTGTGAAGGATACGCTCAAATCAGCCAGATACGTTCCTTAATGAGTTAGGTCCTTCTGCTTAACTCACTAAACATAAAAAACAGATTCAGGACACACCTGTCCCTATAATGTAGAACCACATTAAAGATGCTGCAGGAGATCTAATACAAGTACTCAGTGAAACATTGCACCACTTAACCTGCTAAATAAAATTGCTATATCTCAGTTGTAACTATTAAGATGTGTTATAGCTTCATTTCAAACATTCTAGAACACACATTACAAAACCCGCAAGGGAAGCATCCTTCCAATGTTTGTCTTTCCATCGTTTCCTTTCCTCTTTGACAACCTCTCTCTCTCACCAAGACTATTAGTTCTTTTCACAAAGCAGGTAACACTTTAACAACCATTCACATAGCTTTGGTCTTCTGGGAATGCCAATCAGTTACCATAGCTGGGCTAATGGTTCAATATTAAAGATGTCCCTCTTCTTCATCTACTATTACTCAGTATTGTGAATCTGTGTTGGCACTCTCCTTTGGAGACTGAGTACTGGTCTACTCATAAGACTTAGTTGTGATTAAACTGTGACTTTCATGAAGTCATTCCTTTACTTTTTCTAAGGCAAAAACCAGCAAGTTTTACACTTCTCAGCACTGTATGACAGAAATGTGTCGCCTACTCCAGCAATCCATGCCTCCAATGACCCACAGCAGTGACGGGTAGTGATAATGTAAAGCTCTCTGTCGTTATAATGAACTGTAAGCAAATGTGGATCCGGTTCACCCTGCATCCATCTGGCATAATGGTAGATACTTGTTTTTCTTACAAATTTATAATAATTTACTGAACATCAACATTTTTACTGGCACATTATGTATTATATATTATTTAGAGTTGACAGCAAGGGGTATATTTAGAGATTCTAGTTATTTATTTACTACATTCTACAAAATGACAGCTAGAATCTGATTGGTTGCTATAGGTAACAACTCCACTTTTCAAAACCGCAGTTTAATAAATATACCCCCAAGGGTTGTTTTTAAGTGCAAAATATATCTCTGTCTCCATGTTAAGCTATTTGCGCATCCCTGACTTGAGAGCTCCTTACGTGTGAAGAGACAGAACGGGAGAGAGAGAGGACGTTTCAACACAGGGTAAGTATACTAGATGTGCATTCACCTACTTGCTGTGTATTTAGTGGTCTAGACAGCTGCAGATACACCTGTCAGGAAGTGTATCTGTTCTGGGTGCTCAAGCCCTGGAGCAGGATCTGTGCTGATGATGATCCTCAGCACGGACCTTGGTGTAAAAAAAAAAGTTTAGATAAATAAGTAAAACACTGTTCAATAAAAACAGTCACTCACAAAAAAAACTATTTATTAATAAAACACTCCCCCACACACCCTTATTTACCAATTTATTACTATTCATTGGAGGTATGAATTACATTGTTATGCACCATGAGGTGTAACCACTAGTAGCCAACATCATGCTCTGACCAATCAGAGAGGAGTCGTCCTTTACTGATTAGACGCTAATAGACTGGCTGGCCTGTCATAGCATCATGGTTCCGCAAGGAGCAAGTAGTCGTCACCTATAGGGATTATTTTTCCCAATGGATTAGAAGCTGGAGGAAAGTAGAGATTTAGCTGAACCATAAATTAGGAAACAAAGATGGGAGGTGGAGTGTTTTTTTTAATTATAAAGGTGTGAGTGTCTTTATTAACAGTATTTTTTTGCAGGTGCAAAGCAGAACCCAGTGGGCCCTGGATACCTGGACATGCTGCTACTTGTAGTTCTACAAGCACCAGGATGCTCTGGAAGCATAGGACTGCCAGTTTGCTGGAACCAGTAGTGCACCAGCCCTAAAAAATACTGAAATCCTATTTTTAACATTGTATTTCCCCAATTTAGTAGTTTCAGGAGAGAGTCATATTTTTCATGATCATTTTATTACCGTTTGTTAAGATATAGGTTCCTAAATTGTGGATGCAATTGCTATTGCTCTAACTCAATGGCTTATGGCTTTCCAGTGTGCAGCAAAACATAGTTGTGTTATTAGTGCTAATTAGTTGGTAGTGTTACCTATAGTCTATGTAGCCTTAAAGGCACACTGACCATAGGAAATGAAAATTAAAGTGGCTGGACATTATTATAGCTGCTGTGAATGTGTTAATAAGTGTGTTAGTGTTACCATTCACTAGAGTGTCATCATTTTGTTCTCTGTTCCTCTCATCAATCTTATCCACATGTGATAGTCCCATCAAGATACAGGAGCTCTGGGGTTTTGCCCTTTAACAAGGACAGATCTGATATAATTGAGGGCTGTGGTATAACACTATTAGGGGGCTGATGACATGGTCAGAGAGAAGACAAAGGAGAGTTATACACAATTCCCAATATTTTCTTATATTCTGTAGAATGGATATAATAACATATTTTTTTAATATAGTCCACATGTCTTTAGCTGGGAAAATCAAGTATGAGTCGCAGGCACCACTAAGTGACACATGGTCATAGCACAGTCACTATTACTTTTATTTTGTTTGTAAAATGTGCACCCTCTATTTTAAAGCATACCTCATACAAAGCATTTTAGCCTTCCTTTAATCAGTACCTGAAGGCATGTCACATGTATGTGTCTCCTTTACCAATTTTATTTTCATCATGTAACTATTCATCTTGTGTAGCTAGAAATGATCTATTGTCTATTGGATGGGCCTGGAGACCACAGGCTGCAGATGACTGAAAAATGGCAGACACACTGCAGAACATACATTTTTGTCAGGGTTGACATTGACAGCGCGGTGTTTAATTTGGAATTGTACCTCGCATATATCATATGTAACAACATTGGAAATTGTAAGCTGAAAAAAGACTGTTTTTTTTTTATATATATTTTCATTCAAGGATCAGATTTCTATCTTTATTTCCCTAGAAAAATGTTTTACATGATCAATTTCAACCAAAATTGGCCAAGAGCGCAGAGTCAGCAGAAGTGTTGCTCCTTTCTCGTGTCACTATTAAACATTTGAAAAGCCATTCATTAGAACAGTCTGCTTTAAATATAAGGGAGAGCATTGCATCTGGCAGCCTCTATTCGGTACTAAGAGGCAAGGTACTGGATAGCCAAGAGGTGTGGGATTAACAGTTCCCACTAATACAGATAAGCAAATAAACCAGATATATTACAACCGACAAGGAAGATCATAACTCATTCACTATATAACCATGTATCACACAAACAAAGGGGAATCATATATCGCATGTACTCTGGGACATGCTGTTGTCAAAGAGCCATCTGCAAACCCTGGAGCCCAACTTCCCTCTTCTATCACTAAGCTCAGGGATGCAACACGTGCACTCTTCCTGCTCTTGGTGGGCTAATCCCAGAGAGCTGGATGTGCTCCGACTAGTGTAATTACATTTCCCATCACTAGTAGCGAAACTGTGAACACCACCAGAGCCCCCTTCGCTGGAGACCCCCCTCTCCCCCCCCCCCCCCCCAAGAAAATGGGTGTTTCTGGTAGCTATAGGGCCTGTTTAGGCCCAAAACAAGTAAAGGGTTCCCCCAATACCCCTGCCGACGGCAAGTTTCACCAGCAAGGTTCTCGGCATAAATCACTTGATTTAATGTAACAATGTATAAAAATATTTGGTAGTATTTCAACTAAATAAATATTTTTTTTTAACTTGTCTTTATTTGTTTTTTCGTTTAGCAAGTGGAACTCTAACCCCCCTGGGTCAGTACTGCCAATTATTTTGTTAAAAAAATATTGGGGTGCTATATACATGTATCCGGTTGATAATGATAAATATACCCCTCAAAGTCTCTGTGGTCTATTTAACATTGGTGGGCAGTGGGTGGCAGTAAGATTCATATTGAACTCCCCGCCCCATGTAAACGAACTAAAACCTCCTTTACCGGCAGCTTAATGCTCTAGCAAATGGAGGAGCTGACCTTAGCGGTTACTGTGCATGCGGGCTGGGGTGGCGCAAGCAGGGCCGCCTTCAGAAAAAATCAGTACGGGCCCCCGTGACACCCGGGTCCCCCCCCCACCCCCCCATGAGCGGCGCCCCCCCCATGAGCAACACATAGTTACCTGGGGCCCACCGCTGGTCTCCGCTATTCTGTCATTCCCCCTGCAATCATGTGATCTGTCACAGGCAGAGCACATGATCGCAGGGGTAATGAATCCTCCACCCCTGCGATCGGATCCTGGTGCCTGGCTGTCACGGTGACAGCCAGGCTGAAGACAAAATAGCAGAGACCAGCGGCGGGCTCCAGGTAAGTCTGTGCTAAGCTGTTGTACCGGGCCCCCTGGTGAGCCCGGGCCCGGTACAACAGTACCCCCCGTACCCCCCTGATGGAGGCCCTGGGTGCAAGCACATTGTGATGAGACCCCGGTACTGGACAGAGGCTGTTCTCCGACGGCGATGGAGTTCATTAAAAGGTATGCTAACACCATTTCAAGATGGTGTTAGTTTTGAAGGCTGGCAGGGAAAGGCAAAGCTTTTCACCACTTGTCGAATTAGGTCACATCATATACCTATAGAAGTCTATGGGGACTGCAGTGACCCATGTTAGACAGGTTAAGGCATCAGAAATCTCAGATTTCTCTTACTATAACCCCTTGATAAATTAAGAGGGGCATATTCAATTGAAGGCGGGATCGCCAAAAATCTCGCGCTCCAAAAATATTACCGTTAATACGGTAATATCTCGCTGGATTTCAGCTCGCAGCTCCTTGAGCTGCGAGCTGAAATCCAGCGAGCTATTACCGTATTAACCAGCGAGTAAATTACCGTAGTAACGGTTTTCCCGCGCAGGTTTACCGTAATAACGGTAATATTTTTTGAGCGCGGGATTTTCGGTGATCCCGCCGTCAATTGAATATGCCCCAGAGAAGAGCTGTGATGGCCACAGCTGTTTTCTCAAAATTTTTGGTTCATCACAGCTTAGTAAATAGAGCCTTTTATGCCAAATAAGCTCTGGAAGTGCAAAGATCAAGGGGTATATTTACTAAACTGTTGCCTATAGCAATCAATCAGATTGCATTTATTTAGTACATTCTATGAAATGACAGCTAGAATATGTATGGTTGCTATAGGCAACATCTCCACTTTTTCAAAACCGCAGTTTAGTAAATATACCCTCAAATATGTGAAAGAGACCCCTTCTTGCCCCTTTTCCCTCATGTTTGTAACTGATAACCAGGCCCCTCTGTATCTTTACTAAATACCTCCTTGTGTCTGTAAATGTTTTCTGAGTATAACTTTTGTTTTACCAATATAGTGAACTACAGTTTTAAAGCAAATTTAACAAGTAGAATCCATGGAATCTGTATGAGGTACCTCAGGGGTCACATAAACCACAGCTTGGGCTGTCTGAAACTATATAATAAATAATGCCAATAGAGGTAAAGGGAAAGCATAGTCTTCACGTTTTTCTGCTGACCAGGTTAGTAGTTTCATACAGGGCTAATGCATTTCTTGGCTGTTTCTAGGGTTACAGATCACTGTTTGCTACATCTGAGGTTACCATGGAAATATCAAACACTCGGCTTCTTCTATTGTTAGCTGGGAAATTAGGAGCTAGACTTCAGCTCCTCATTCTGAGTGCTTTTATTTTTACAGTGTCAAGATCTATGAACACCAAAAATACAGTCCAGAAAGGTTTTATCGGACTCCCTTATGGGGGCAATTTAATTAGATGCAAGTTTTTTCCCCTGGTAATATACTGTGGGCTTCACGTTATATCTTTACTTCACACTCTGAAGTTCACACACAATTCAGTTTTAAAGCTCACTTTAATCTATGTCCTATTTGAGGTACATGGGTGAGATGTCAAAAAATCCTGCCCATAGATATTTGTTGTGGCAAGTTGCCAGTGGAGGGCTGGCAAACTTTATCCAGTGGGGGGAGCGAGAATCGTCTCAGCAGCCTATCAGGAACACTTTAAAGGAAAATGAATGCATGTAGCCCACTGACCCAGCCCAAGGTAGCCCACTATGGGACCGGCCCACAGGCTATATGGTGCCCTTCCCCCCAGCCAAGCCAGCCCCTGCAAATTCCTATAAAAAAATTGACAACGGACTGTCGGAGATCTGTGACTTTACTTGATACTTGTTGCTATTCAAAAAGTGAATTGTAATTTGCATTAATGCTGCAGCAAACATCATACACTTAGGTTTACTTTCAATTAGTAGTATTCATTACTAATAAACACTTATGCCTTAAACTATACAGTAAGTTATACCCATAATATATATAAAAGTGCTATGGGGATCTTGGTAGAGTGTAAAACTCGTGTGTACTAGTCTACTAGACTAGTGTACTAGTCTGCATAACACAGCACATGTAAAGAAACGTGCTTAATTAATTTGTGTGTGTATGTTCTGCTTGGAAACTTTGGGGTCTGACATCCATGTGGATGATACTTTGACACGTACCACCTACCTAAACATTGTTGCAGACAAAGTACACCCATTCATGACAACGGTATTCCCCGATGGCAATCTGCTGCTAATGTCTTGGACCTACACAATATTAGGCAGGTGGTTTTAATGTTGTGGCTTATCTGTCTATAGACAGATGTTTATTACCAGAAATTATACACCAAAAATAAACTAAGAAGCCGCCACTTGGCCACATGAAGGAGCATTTTCTCACATTGGAGTGAGTTTATTCCAGAATAATAAGAATACAATCTTTTGGGGGCTTTATTTCTTCTTCAAAATGTTGTACGCTATGACTGTACTGGAATAAAACTACTTCGGGAGAACTTGCTCCTTCATGTGACTGAATGGTAACAGCTTCCTTTTGCTTATTTATTTTTTTCTTTCTTTGAACACTGGTAATATTGGAATTACAGAAAGAGGTTCTGCAATAAGCATGCACTAGTTTTTATATGGGTGAAGTTGATTGATAGGAGGCCTGTATCTGGGTCTTTGCTTACCAAAGATTGCCAAGAAGTTATTAGATCAGAGCTGCACTTAGCCATAAAATACAGGAAAGGTTTTTGATTGTTTTTTTTTGTTATGGGTAATGCATGCACTCCCTACTGTGAAATATAAGGATGTTTAAAGTCACCCAAAAGTTCCACAAGTATATAATAGCACATACACAGACAGTGCTTTTCTTCAGACCACAGAACTCTGATGACTTTAAATATGCTTATTTCACAGCAAGAGTGTATTATTAGTAGTGGTTAGCACTTCTGCCTTACAGCACTGGGGTCATGAGTTCAATTCCTGACCATGGCCTTATCTGTGAGGAGTTTGTATGTTCTCCCCGTGTTTGCGTCAGTTTCCTCCCACTCTCCAAAAACATACTGGTAGGTTAATTGTCTGCTAACAAATTTACCCTTGTGTGTCTGTCTGTCTGTCTGTCTGTGTCTCTCTCTCTCTGTCTGTGTGTGTATGTTAGGGAATTTAAACTGTAAGCCCCAATGGGGCAGGGACTGATGGGAGTGAGTTCTCTGTACAGCGCTGCAGAATTAGTGGCGCTATATAAATAAATGGTGATGATGATGATGATGATGAAACTCTGTCATTCAGTAATGAATGTACACGCAATGCTATATAAAAATAACACACATTAGTAATGCAGCTATTTTGGCAGGAATGCAAAAGCAATAAAGATGTATAGCAAACATTACATTTTACAAGCAAACAAATATTTATGTATAAGCAAATAAACTACATACTTCTAACCGTATCTTTACAAACACCTATCTGTTTCATCTTTTTACCACATTGACATGTCTACCCACATAATAGCCATGTCTCACTCTCTATTATGCTTTAAAGAGGAACTGACTTGGGAAAAACCATTTACATAATGTGCATTTATTTTAGTCTATTAAAAAAAGCATTTTTCATTTTCAGTAGGTGTTTACTTTGATGTTCTGTACTGTATTTTTTCAATTTTCCAGATGGAAAATGAATCATTTTGAAAACTTTTCATCACCTTAGGAAGAGTGAAGATGGACAGCTTATCAATGTGAATTGATTTCCCAAAGTCTGACAATTTGCTGTACCTGGTCTCAGCCTTTTAAACATACTTCCACATCTCTTCCTACCCCCAGGGGGTTGTGGCCTGTGATACTTTTTCAATCACCATTTGCATGTTGCCTGATTTACTAACCAATTCTACTATGTGACCTAACTTTTCTGTGGAGCATCACACAGATCCAATTTTATCATTAATAAATCCCCTGTGAACTGGTCCATCTTTTAATATCAAACACGCCCAGACACAGTGTAATCGTAGACAGTTCTTCTCCCTATATATCAAGTCCTGAAGCCGGCACTAGCTATCATATAGCATGGGGAAGCCTATCTAAGAAGGATCATGGCGGCACCTGTACAGTTGCAATCCACTGATTGCAATCATCATCTCAGGATAGTGACTGCAAAAGTGATAGAGGATTTGTTTTTCATTTAATTAAATAACCATTTTTTCGATTAAAAATTATTTAAAAATTGTCAATTTTTATATTCTACTTTTAACTACCCCCCCCTATTCAGGGCTGCCTTAACGAGGGCTCGAGTCATTGAGGAGAGCAAAGCAGAAAAAAGGAGTAACTTTGCACCTTGGCAAAGCCATGCTGTTTTTGAGGGGCAGGTAAATTTAAAATGCAGGGACAGATTTATACCTGGGATAGGGCATGTCCAAGATCAACTTTAAATTTCAGTGTAAAAATAAAGCTATCAAGTATTTGTGTGCTGCATGGAAAAGCAGCCAGTATATATCTTATGCGCAAAATAAACTACCGTATTTTTCGCTCCATAAGACGCACCTGACTATAAGACGCACCTAGTTTTAGAGAAGGAAAACATACACTGGCCCCTTCACTCACACAAAATACACTGGCCCCTTCACTCACACTCACCAACACACACACACACACTATATTAACACACTGATCCCCACTCTTTCCCACGCTGATCCCCACGCTATGTTAGCACACTGGCACACACACACTATAGCCTCCAGCGCACACACAGTATAGCCTCCAGCACACACACAGTATAGCCTCCAGCACACACACAGTATAGCCTCCAGCACACACACACACACACAGTATAGTCTCCAGCACACACACAGTATAGCCTCCAGCACACACACAGTATAGCCTCCAGCACACACACAGTATAGTCTCCAGCACACACACAGTATAGTCTCCAGCACACACACAGTATAGCCTCCAGCACACACACACAAACACTATAGCCTTATCTTATTCCCTCAGGTGTCTTCAGCGCTGCGGATCATCCTGAAGGAAGGAAGAAAATAAAACTTACATGTCCAGCGTGGAGAAGTAATTTGATCCTCCTGAGCGTCCGTCCCCCTGCCTATCTGTGAGGACCTAGCTATCACATGGGACGTCCCATGTGATAGCTAGGTCCTCACAGATAGGCGGAGGGACGGACGCTCAGGAGGATCTGCAGCCTGGCCGGGACCCGCTTCTCCACGCTGGACATGTAAGTTTTATTTTCTTCCTTCCTTTCTGGCATGCAGTATTCGCTCCATAAGACGCACACACTTTTTCCCCCACTTTTTTTGGGGGGAAAAGTGCGTCTTATGGAGCGAAAAATACGGTAATTTGCACCCTTTGCATTGTAACATGGTTTTTCCAGGATCAAATTTACTTCTTTCTTTGCTTTCCTTAATGACTCAGACCCAGAGGGGGGTATTCAATTGTTAGCGAGATGCGTTAAAATTTCGCGCTCGGAAAAAAAAAAAAACGCGCTCGTTTTTTCCTGTTCGAGCGTGCGTTTACAAAAAAAAACCTCAATTCCATTGTTTTTTTGCATTCACCCCCTCGCGCTCTATTATTGGTCCTAGCGAGTTTGAAATGAGGAGTGGTTAAGGCACTCATTTTACTATAAAAAAATAAAAGTAAATTAATGCAATCAAGAAGGGCCCCAGCACTGCACAAGAGAATGGGCCCCCACACTGCAATGAAGAAGGGCCCCAGCACTGCAAGCAACAATGGCCCCGCCTGTACAGCAGAATTAAAGATTTTAAAAGGAAGTAAATTTTTTGAAATTTACAAACATTTGAACACTGGCCAAGCATGGACATTTGTAAGGTACAAATATTTGTGGGACAGTGGGCAAGCCGGACCTTTCTTCGAAGGTAAAAATATTTGTTGGGACTTTGCGTAAATGAGTGTGTGTAAGTAAAGCATCATAAAACTGAGGATTTTGTCCATGGTGAGTGATTTTTTTATATTTTTTTTAATAAAAATCTATGGTGTACATGAGGGTGTTTACTGTATTTCTTGGGGTTTTATTATTTTTAATAAAGATTTGTGGTTGGAATGAGGGTGTTGTGCTTTTATTTAACATTTTGCTTTGTGGAACTACAGATCACAGCCAGCCGTGGCACTTGTGGTTCTACTACTAGTGCAAACATGCCCTGGGTGCTATGGGTACGCTGGTGCTTGTAGTTAGACAAGTAGCAGCATGCCCACACTATTTAGGACAACATGGCTGGCTGGGACATGTAGTTCCACAAATCATTTTTTTTTTTTTATCCAAAATCCCCATTTATTACCCTGCTACCCATAGCCCATGGGTAGTAGGAAGAGCCCTAGTGCTATCGGCACTGGCCTGGGTGTCCCTAGGGGGGTGGCCCGCTTACATTTTTCAGCGGACCACAATCCCTAGGGAATCCAGGCCAGCGCTGAACAGTCTGTGGGTGTTTAGTCATTATGGCCGTGGGACCCAAACTGCGTTCCCCCCCCCCCCCCCCTGTTATAGTGCCTATCACCCCGGCTGGTTTGCCTAGTGCTGGTTCAATTAAATTAGGGGGAACCCTACATCAAATTTTTCACACATCAATAGCCTGCCAGCACTAGGGCGAAGACTAAATAGAGTGGGGAGCAAACGATTTTGCTTTTAAAAAATAAATAAAAAAACATGATACTTTTTGGCACAACCAACCCCCCACCCCCCCCCCCCCCATTAAAAACAAAAAAATAATATAAAAAAGTTTAAATACATGCACCACTATGGTTTTTTCTAAAGGGGGAAATTTCCAAAAATTATTAATTATTATACACTTTTTTAATTACTTTTCTTTTTTTAGGTTACTTTTATGAACTTTTACACCTATTTTCTCAGTTTAATGTATATTTTTCTTAACTTAATAAAAAAAAAATTTCTTTGAGCAGACCATAGAAGTGCGAGATAAAACAGCATATTTGCCTTTTTCACACTCGGGGTTAAAAAACAATTGAATAGCTTTTTCCACTAAGGGTTCGCAGCCAGCCTATACTTTAACATTGACAAACGCTTGGAGCGCGATAACACCGTTTCGGTAAAAAAAAAAAAGATTAGAATTGCGTGAGAGGTTTTCGCGCTCGAAAATAAGGTAAAATAGCAAAAAAATGACTTTGCACGCTCGAACTTCCAAACTCGCTAACAATTGAATACCCCCCAGAGTGTTCATGTGCAGGAGAACATTTATTTTCAAGACTGAAACTGATAAAAAAAAATCAGCTTCACAGCACAATGGGGCAGCAGCTTTTGAACTGGCTTTCACTCATGTGTATGGAAAATGACATTCTGAAGACCACTGACTTCAAGCCAATTATAAAGCAATTCTCTGCAAAATAATTTTGCAAATGTTTGTGTTGAACACTCGATTAATAATAAATAATTCATAGTAATTTCATACTGTGCAATCGTCGTCTGTATGATTTACCAACTGAGTACCATTTTTATGTTGAATTTCTTGTTTTTCAACTTCATGGCTCATGTTATATTGTTCAAACGTTTGTGTGGATTAATCTCTGCTGTACAACATGATTTTTAATGTTGAAACACTGATTTTCTTGGAGGTACCAATAAATATAATCTTAACTTTATCCATAATTTACATTTTTATTCCTGTGAGTGATTGTATAGGTAGGACCACAGTGCAATGCTTTGCCCGGAGGCCTATAATGCTGTAAAAAGGCTCTGCCCATTTGTTAGTTTTTTTTAAATCTGCTACTGGAAGCCCAAAATTGTATGTGTGACGCAGTAATGCCGGGACATGCATGTGCAGAAGAGACTCCGACTGACCAGAGAAGAGGTAAGTACCTGCTTACCGCTGCCAGCTAGTGTTGCCGAAGAACTGATCATTGCTCAGGTGCCTAGGGGACCTTATAATAATAAATAGCAGTGATGGAAGATTTTCTATCTCTGCAAAATATAACAATAGCAAATTTCTTCTTTTGCTGCTTTTTTGTTAAATAGACCCCTGTATGTAGCAGGTAGTACAGTGCATGGATTTGAGCTTTATGTCTGTAGAATCCACTAGATGGAGTCCCAAAACTTTTCTCTTTCCTTCTTTCTGGAATCAGAGTTGACAAATTAAGAATTGTCAGTGGGTTCTTGAAATACTACAAACTAATATTTTTCCTATGTGTATGTGCCTTTGTGCATTGAGAGCATTAAAATGGGGTAAGTTACAGTAAAGACATCCTGCTAGTGCTTTACTTTGGTATAGTTACACAAGAGTTTATGTGAATAGGTCTTTTCCAGTACAACGTTTCTTACTATAATGTGTATGTGATGTTGAATACTTTCGTGTCAAAAAAGACAAAAGTATTATAGGAGTGATACCTTTATTGGCTGACCAATATAAAGTGCTTAGCAACCTAGCGCAATAAACATTCCAGACAACTCGTTAACTAACAATAGCCGGCAATGCTACAAATAAGAAAAACATACAGAAACCAAGATAAAATCATCAAATGAAAATAATTTTATTCTCAAGACTTAAGTAACTGTCATTATTTTAAACTTACAAGATCTAAATCAAAGAACACTGAATGACAATGAATTCTAATTATTTTATTCTATTGAAGTCAATCATAGAACTCTGACTTCATGATTTATCCCTGTTTTAATTTTACAGAGGCAATTATAGAAGGCTTAATAAATACTTAATAAAGTATCACTATTTAAAGGATAACCACTTTAAATTAAAAGTGAGTAAATTATACTGATGGGCTCTATTTATCTATAATGTATCAATGTACCATTGTTATGTTGGGCACTGAAGCTGCAAAACAACCATGATGTCTGTCGAATTTAATAAACTTATCAGGATTATTATATTGGATAATTTGCCTGTGTGTATGCCAGGGGCGGGCTGGGCCGGGGGGCAGGGGGGCATCTGCCCCCCGGGCCACTCGGTCTGTTACCATTTCGGGCCACCGCCCCCCCGACCGTGGATGAATGCGGTGCCGTCCGCACAAACTGAATACAACCAAGCGCACAGGCGGCCTCATCACATGACACTCGATGCGGCCGCGTTATCGATATATGGACCTCTACTTATGGGCCAGTGCTATGTGCTTGCCCCCTGGGCTAAAATTTGCCAGCCCTCCCTTGGTGTATGCTTATCTTCTGACCATACTAACTAGCTTCAGTAATGTTGAAAGTGATCAGCCACTTGGTCCAAGTTACAAACAGACTATGTATATGGTCGAAATTTGACAGTAATCCTGTCTCACGGCTCTCCGGCAGTACCTCATGTGTGTGGAAAGCTTTAGATATACTCAGGTCCTACATAAGGTCCCAGTCTATAATTTCTGTAATCCTTTTACAAACTCTTGCCTGATACATAGAGCGGTCCTGATACCTCTCTCTCTTTGCAGTCACAGTAAGGCTCGGTAACGCTGTCCAAGGGCCTGTCAATCTATTGTGATGCAGGCACAAGCGGAAGGCCATCAACAACTGTTCTAGGCATGTTTGAATTACATCCTGAAGCAGGAACATTTTCGAGTACAGAGGCGCCAGAGGAGCTAGTACCTCCTGAATGGTGGGTGTCCTAGACACTGGACCCGCACTGTTGCAAAAGCCAGGGGTTTATCTATTAAATCAGAAAAAAAAAAACAAGCCCGTGCTTGGTATCAGGGGCGGATCTAGAATTTTATTTTTGACAGCTAAGGTTGCCTGCGGCTGCACACTATGTGCAGGTCCGTTCGGCAGAGACAGGCAGGGAGTGTGTGCTGCCCGGCTGCTCTGATTGGCCCCATGCCCGCCCCCCTGAATCCGCCACTGCTTGGTATATCCCACATTATATATTGGATATACTGAGCGCTGACATATTGCGCTGTCTTTTTTTTTCATATTAAATAAATATATGCTATGGAAGGACAACTCCTTTTTTTATACAGATCAAAATGGACTGTATATATAGTCCAAGCAACTTTGTCAGGATGGTAACTACACTCCCCAATTTGGCCAAACACATAGATGGCCAAATGTAATGAGATTTTGTTCACTTAAGTAGCTGGACACTTCCAGCATGACTGGGGCCTGTTAGGGTACTCATAAAATGACTAAACGTATAGGCCAAAATAGCAATCTGCAGTCATTTTTCAACCACATTTGCCAACATTTCCAATAACCATGAAATTATTTTCAATTAGATTCCAGCACCCCAGTATTTTCAGGCCACACACACTAAAATATCAGGCCAATTTCCCGATATTGCAGAGTGATTGGAAAACATTAGACTTAAATATTCTCAGGGAGTAACAACTTTAGTGATGATGGCCATAAATGACCTGAATGGGACCATGGTCTTTATTCTGACCCAGGGTGCTCTCTGTGCGGAGTTAACATGTTCATCCGGTTATTATTATTGTTTACTTATATAGCGCTAATCATACTACACAGCACTATACAGAGAATATGTGGACTATCTCCATGTGCTCCAGTTTCTTTCCACATACTACAGACAAACTGGCAGTTTATTTAGTTTCTGATTAAAGTGCATAGTTGCCTACTCTCTCGGAATGTCTGGAGACTCCCAGATTTCTGTGAGCTCTCCTGGACTCCACGGAGAGCAGGGCAACCTCCCAAATAGTGCCCGCTTTGTTGGTGAAGTGGGTGGGGGTGCAAATCACAGCATTCTGACCACGCCCCCTGCTGTAATAGCCCAAAATTGGTATTGTATAGCAGAGGACAGGGCCTAATGATGTGATTAGTGTGGACACGCCCCTAAGACACGGCCAGCTTTGACAATCTCCTGGGGGGGTGATCTCCAAAGTTGGCAAGTATGATAAAACAGCCCTGTATGTTGTGTCTTTGTAGAGTGTCTTAGCAGTGAGATGGGATTTTAAACTCCAGTGGAGCAAGAATTGATGTACAAATTGCAATGTACAGCGCTGCAAAATATGTACAAATAAGAGAATAAATATACAGTGCCATTGTTTTTCACTATACGGTTTGGTGCAAAAATGTTTTTTGTGATGAAATAACTGAATATGCCTTTCTCCTGGATTGTACCAGTTTATGTTCCCAAGAAGGCAAGAATTTCTCCTGTGTGGTGAGAGCAATATTATCCTTCACACACAAAGCAAGTATAAAAGAGAGGGAGGATATGTAAACCAACATCTCCCACTGTGGCCTTTGTAGCTCTCAGAGAAGGATCGTAGGAGGTCCCCATACAACCCCCTACAAAGACTAAACAGCAAGCCAGAATATATCACATTCAGGATATCAGGACACCAGTGAATTTCAATCAGTGACAGGTTAGAATTGTATTTTCATACCAAAACTTTCCAGACATCTACATTATAACTTAAATAATCCAAAAAGAACGAGAATAGTATCAAAACACACACTTTCTACATTTATAACATCTGGAACAATTTAGAGTTAACCTATGTTTTGTTAGGAATTGAGGGTGGGGAAGACAGGGGAAAATGGTATAATCAACTCAATACAAGCATTGTCTTGGCTACAAACCTCCATCAATGCATTTCCAAGCCCAGCGCTGTCCACTATTTAATGGTTACGGTCGGATGTATGTTATATATACACATGCTTGTGGCCCAGATCATTTTTTATTATTTTTTTTTACATTTTTACTGGCAAATGTAAAAAATGTTAGACGCTACATTTTTTAACTAACACTTATATCAAAGAGTGTCCACAACTAAAATTACTAGCAGCTTCCAAAGGAAAAGAAGCCTTATGCATTGTATGTTAAAAAGTAGAAGATCCGCAACCCTACTCTATCTTTAATTCATTTGTGTAGGGCTTCTGGGTAAACTACTGAAATGTTAGGAACGTATCTAATTTTTACAAAACTTAACGATGGTTGCAGGATTTTTCAAAACATCGAGATGCAGTAAAGAGAAAAAAGGGGATTAGGAAATAGTGTATTATACCGCTTTCATACTGCCACCCCGGAAATATACCGGGTTTTTCAAGCCGGGTTTTTGCCGGGGCTTGGAGCGTCCCAGCTCAGAAACACCATTCATACTGCACCTCGGACCCGGGAATTTCCCGGGTTGACCCCATTCATACTGCACAAGTCTGTGCCCTGGCAATTTGTGGGAGTCATCACCAGAGCAGTTTTCATTGGCTGAAAAATGGTGATGTCATTGAAAGGTGACTGGTTTTTTGATGCATAAAGATGATGCAAAAGTGGGTGGTGATCCTCCAGAGACAGGCAGACAGCCAATCAGCTTGTTTTCTGTGCAACCCGGGTTGAAAAACTCAGGTTGCACCAATCATAGTGAAGGCAACCCGGGTCCGACCCGGGAATTACCCCTTGATAAATCCCGGGTTGAAGACCCGGGTTTTTAGACCCGGGATTTTTGACTTGTGCCATTCATACTGCACCAAGACCCGGGTCGTTTGAGCTCGCCCCGGCAAAAACCCGGGATTTTGGTGCAGTATGAATGGGGTATTAGAGTATTCTGGATAGGGAGGTGACGTTCCCCAATTGTCTATTCTATGGTATGTATTTAGATACCCTCTCTTACCACATGGCGCTTAGTGGCCTAAATATTTTATATGAATAGTTGAAAATAGTCCATCCATAATCCTGTTCACATCACATTAACAAATATTGTGTTGTCACAATAAAAAAGGCTGCTCTGCTAAACACTACAGCTGCGTAAATCAGAAAGAGAGGAAGAAATTGCATACAACTTAACTGGGACATAATCTATTACTTATATATTTTATTGTTACTGTAAACAAACCAATTATTTCTAGAGATGCTTGAAAATGATGAACCGGTTTGAAATTCTATAGAGTTTAACCAGTTTCATGGCCTCAGACATGTTTGCCGCACTATTATCAGTAGATCCTGTTTTAAATTTGTGGTCTGAAATTTGTGGCTGACTTTCGCTGATCACAGTTTGTATTAACCATGAATGTTTGCCGGGGTTTGTCATTTGTGTCTGAGGTACGCATTCGAGGTTTCGAGCTGTCTATATTTTTTAAACACTTTAAATAATATTTTTAATTAATACAAAAGTATTTTACGATTTTTTTAAATCGAATTTCTAACACCACTATTTTTGAAGTTCACTGTTCTAGGTTCGCAATTTGCAATTAAAAGCCACCAAAATGTATCAATTTTGGCTTGTACGTGTTGAAGCAGGTTCACATGTGACTGGATCATTTATGAACCGTTTATTTTTTCATTCTAAAATTTGAGAATTCTGGCACACTTTTGAATTTTAGGACCGATTTGTGAAACTGGTTCGAGAGTCAATATTCGGCTGGTTCCAGCATCTCTAATCAGAACTTGGGAGTATTTTTAAAACACACTAGTGTCTAGGAGTATGACCTGGCACTGTTCATTCTGCATTTACATAGTTCATTGCTCCCCACACCTGGAGCCCTGTTCCAGCCACAGACAGGACCAGATAGGTTCTGGTTCAGATCCACCTGTTACACGGTCACCTACAAGTGGAACAATCTGCAAGGTAAAGTGTTTAGCAGAAGCCCCCTCATAATTAATCACATCATCAAGGCTCTGCCCACTAAGAAAGGAAATGATGCGCGGTGAAAGAAACTGGTCCACTTTCTCGCCAGTCCAGAAGAACTCCCTGAAATTTGGGAGTCCCCAGACATTTCAGTAAAGTCGAAAAGTATAATTTGCCTTTTCTAAATTCCTGTTCTGCAGGTTCAATCATTTCTGCTGCAAGCATATGAAGTTTTTGGAACTTGAGCTTCAAATGTCGTAACAGAAATACACAGAATAAAAGTCACTGACATATTTAAAATGCATTTACCACTTATTTATGAAGTAAACATTGATCTTTGATTACACCCTTCTGCTTTCATACACCATGCCCAGTTACGTAAAATAAAGAGAAGAAAATATGGCTGATAGATTTTGAGTTATTCACATATGCATTACAAAATAATAATAGTCTATTATCTCTTCATAAATTATGGGGTTTTTTTTTCACCAAATGTCCTCCTCTCATCTCTTCTCTCAAGCCTTGATTCATGAGATATTTATCCATCATTGTATATCCCAAGCTGGCAAATCTTTACTTTAAGAGATTCAGCCTCAAATAAAGCTAACTGAAACAATTCAGTTGATACTGTGATTGAGATTAAAATGGAGTATTTTCCAGGCTGTCATGCCTGGACAGTATATTGCGTGGAATATGGACGTATCTCCTAAAGAGCAGGAGTCCTGTTCTACTAACTAGCAGGATATGTTACAGGAATTCATTTTCTATATTTTTTTTCTTCTGCAGATTTTTTTTTTAATTCTACATTAATAAAATGATCATTTCTTAATTCTGAATTCCTTGTTTTGATAGTTTTGTCCTGGGTCTTATAATATAATGCATTTTCTTAAAAATAAATCCACAATAAATAAATTGACAGTTTTTCTAACAACATGGATAAAAGTGACAACAGTTTGATTAACATGTTTTTATGCTTTTCTACCACAAAGTTTAGCTCTGGGTCCCCTAACATCAACGCTAAATTCCAGAAGTGAGCAAGATTAATGGACTTGTTTGCACAAATCCACAGAGATTAACAATGCACCAGACCTTATTTAAAGAGATTTCAAATTAAACTACACCGATAGCATACTATTTCCACATATTTAAAAAAAATACATGAAAATATAAAATAAATAAAACTACAAGTCTATTACTTAAAACATATTTCTGTTAACCTGGATTGTTCTAATACGTTAGTTGCCTTTTGTAAAGAATTTACAAATTAGCTACATCTTTACCATTAACCAAAACCACCAAATGTGACCACACAGTCTCTAAGGGATTAAATATTAAAATTCTTGCTTCTCTAAACTGATTATGTTTTGCCCAATTGTATGTGTGTGAATAATAAAACTATGCTGTATATAAAATCCTTCACTATATTGAAATTTGAATGCATTAATTAGAAAAAAAAATTATGTTCATACTTTACCTGATGGCAGAGTTGTGTATGGTCACATGACTTGAGGCCAGTGCGACATCCATGTTATCATAATCGAAAACTTTCCCCAAAGTAGCTGAAGTGAGAGCAGAAAAACCATAGGACCAGAGAGACTTCAGATTGTGTGCTGTTCTGTGGGATTTCTGCACATGTGAATAAGAGGTGGTTTGGGAAAAGGCAGTGGAGGAAGGAGAGAGGGGGTGGGCTAGGAAAGCAAGAGCCAGAAGTATTTTTTTTGGGCAGTGTCTTCTTTCAGTAAAACTGAACTTTTACCAGAGGCCACCTCTCTTTTCAAACCACTCTCCCACTCACAGGTTCATGGAACTGCCGTCCAGGGAACATTACAGACTGCAATACATAGCAAGTGTCAATGTGGCTGTTCTGGGTCACTGAGAAAAGCCACTGTCTCATAGCTATGGGACCCCAAAAGCAGGGTCCTAACACACAGGTTTAGCATCTCTTGCCTGGTACATACATAGGTAAACACCAATGTTTCTCTTGTGGGAGCTGTCTAAAATTAACATGCATCTACCTTTGTGGGATTTCAAGTGCACATTACAATGCACATAGTATAAAGTATTAAAGTACACTGCCTGCTGCCTCATAATTCTACATGGTCACAGGACGACAGGGGGACTTGTAGTCACATGAGGGGGGTACATGATCCCTTATATATTACATGAGTATCTGTGGACATATTACCTGCATCAAATGTGTCTGGATGATACAGAAGCCACACCGCAGAATGACTCCTGCTCACTTTAAACACATTCCTATGAGTTTTCAAAGTATTTATCATGTACTATGGTTAGTCTTTTGAGATTGAAAAATGCATTTTGTGAACATTACCTTTAAAATACCTTTTTTCTGTTTTAATGCACTTTTCAAGCCTTACCTAGTGCATATTATGTTTCCCTGCAGAGGTTTTAACAAACCCGATAAGAAAAAATAGAAAACAGAAGTTTTTTCAAAATGGTGCACTATAGACACCAATTAATTTTCTATAATATTTATAGATAATATATAACGTCCTCTTGGACTAAAAGTGTAACCTTTATTGAATTATAATAAAATTGAAGTCATTAAAAAAACAGTGAAATAAAAACCTGTAAGCCGGCCAGACATGTATCAGTATCACCACCGTGCCAATAAAAATCACACTGAAATCAATTGAATCATTATCAGTCGTGCTTAAAAGCGAATGTAATTGATTGCTAATGACCTGTGTATACATTCATCCACTGAGCACACTAACAGGACACTAGGATCTGGGAAGTGATCCATTTGGTCAGCCCAAGCACCCACATCCCATCCAATTAGCAACTCATATATGTGACCAAACTGGAAAGTGACTGTGTTGCTTACTTCCCATTGCGGCACCCATGACATGTAGGTAAATGACTGTTAAATGTGTCAGGGTCTTTGGCCCCTATTTAAAAAGCGTCAGATATACAGCTTGCTTTTGTTCCACCTTATATATTAAAGGGCGTTACTGCCAGGAAGGGGGAAAGGGGATGGTAGTTATAATATAACTTATATCTACTGATATAGTTTTATATATAGGATTTTTTTAAAAACAAAAAACAAAACCTTAGTTTTGTTTTCCTTTTTTAATAGCTACTTTTGACCTATATTCTATAGATTCATATTATCACATGCTTGTGGTAGGCAGAAATGTGTTCTTGAGGTGCGCAAAGCCTGGTATACATTGCAAGTTTTACGGGAAACTAAATGTAAGATTGTTTTACTAAGCAAGCGAACATGTTTCCAGATTTCACCTGTTACGTCCCAGATTGCTTGATACAGAACGATATTTCTACATTCACTGCCTGGTACAATTGTCTAGGGGCATTTTATGTTTAGTCTGAGATAATTTGTTCCACTTCACTACCATGATGTGAAAATACCTTGCTGGAGCAAAAACACACATAACTAGCTTAAAACATCAAATAAATGAATTCAATATGGGTTTCTATTTCTTATGATGAATGTGAAACAACTTCTTTGGAGAAAATGTATTCAGTAAGGAGAAGAAATGTGATTGTTGTAGACATTGTTGAATTGAACATTTTTCTAATCGGTCTTTAAATAATACCAGCAGGGCATTTAAAAGTCCATTGTAATTCCACAACAGCTGATAGCACTCAGCTTGCCTACCTTTGATTTAAAACAGATCATTTTCTTTGAGTGCTGGATTTCTCACCTCTTTTCATAATGTCTAGATTGTAAATTCTTCTGTTTTATTGCTATCTACTATATAGAATACATGTACTTTTTATATATTAGTTATGTTCCTTTTCTGTAATACACTGCATGCCTCTTGTTGCACTAAATAAATAAATAGATACATCTTTATATAAAATACCTAAATAAGAGTCTGGTAGGGCATACCTGATATTGTAGGTTAACAGTAACTGAAGAGCCAGAGGATCTTTCTTTTGTTCTTCTACCTTATGGTCTAGTATTTGTCATGGAGTAAAGAAATGCCTGCTCTCCTGGTGATCTCTGTTGGGGGCTAATTAAGAACTGAGCCATCCCAAGGAAGTGACTGCCCTACAGCAGTAAGAGGAATACAGATGCTGCTCCTGTGTGCTGTTAATTGGATCTCAGACACACAAGAAGAATGAAGGAGACATCAAATTAGGCAGGGATGTCAGTGAACTGGCGTTAAAAAATTAAATTGTGAGAATATGAGAGACAATTGGATGGTGGAGATTATTTATGTCCACTAGTAGAAAATCATTAGCTAGTCCACCTGATCTGTTTCTTCAGACACACGTACTTTTTAAAACAAATTGTCAATATCATTGCATGATTTCAGGATCAGTCTCTAGGAACACAATTAACAAGACGGACCTTTTATTCTCAACTACAGACAATCTGTATCATCATTTTGGTGGTCTCCTCAGGAGAGTTGAGGCTTTGTAATCAGTAACACTACACAATGAAAAGGGTCAGGAGGATTTCAAGCGAATTCCCAATGACAATATGCAAATATTCAGCACCATTACAGGAACATATTTTAATGGATGCCCTTTGAGTCTGCCTCAGCAGTGGTCAGTGTCATGCTCAAAACACCTAGTAGAAAGCACGGATTCAAAGAGCTGCCATGTAAATGGTGCTCCCAGAAGTAACTGTTTAACTGGAGTTACTTATTCACATATTGTCACAAATTAATAGCTTCAAATTCTCCCTAAGGGGCATATTCAATTACGATTTGTGACACGGGTCCCGGTACCGCAATATTGTGGGGTGCGCACAGAAATCTGTGATATTGCGCTACCGTAATGACGCTTTATACGCGCGGTCGCGAATTGTAATTGAATATGCCCCTAACCCTTTACATTTTTTTTATATGCCCCTAACCCTTTACAAGTTGGTATCTAAAAATAACCTTTAGGGTAAATTATTGTAATTTAACCAACCAGTTGTTTAAAACCTATAGAACTTGAAGGTCAGTCTTCTCCTATAGCAACCCCTAATTCCCATAGAGTTATATAATGTCACTGGTACTCAGTTACTCCCAGGTCTTAGTGCAATAGCATAGTTTTATGTATATAACTTGGTGCATACAAAGGGTATACTGAAGACTAGTACCTTTAATCAACACAGAGCGAATACCAGAAAAATGATAAGTGAATATAAAAGGCAGAATAGTCAGGTACAATAGTAGTATGCAACAAATATAATAGTGGGGGTGACAAACTGGGGTCAGGTCAGGCTGCAGACAACAATAATCAATAAACAAGCAGGGCCAAACATCCTGTTCTCCCTCTGTTTGCGTGGGTTTCCTCTGGGTGCTCCAGTTTCCTCCCACACTCCAAAAACATACTGGTAGGTTAATTGGCTGCTAACAAATTGACCCTAGTCTGTGTGTATGTTAGGGAATTTAGACTGTAAGCTCCAATGGGGCAGGGACTGATGTGAGTTCTCTGTACAGCGCTGCAGAATTAGTGGCACTATATAAATAAATGATGATGATGATGAGATACAGAGTACAGTGCCTAAAGCTGAGTACACACTACAGAAATTTCAACCAACTTTTTATGCCGAGTGATTGTACATGCGATCGATGTTCCGATCGCTCGGTCCATGGACTGCATACACACTAGCCTTGTTTAGGACGATAAAGGGAAGAGCGGACATCCCTTAAGCGACTTTTTACAGCCATGTTGTCGTGAGCAATGACTGTAATTTCCTACTCATTGTTGTGGATCGGTCGGGAAGTTTATACACACTACACAACGAAAACGAGATTAGAACGAAAATATTAAACGGTACGACCAACCAAATGAGGCGACAATCATCCTTTTGGGCAGACTTTCGACCATCGTGTCACTGCACACACTGACCCGACTTTTGAACGAGCGGTCGTATGTCGGCTGATTAAGCCGATTATTGGATGTAAACTGTGTAGTGTGTACCCAGCTTTAGCATGCTAACACTATAACAGGCAATGAGAGTGTCCTGCTGACAGCTACTAAAGCCACCTCGAGCCGATACCAATAAGTCAATCACAGTGCTGAGTGTCAGGGAAGTTAAGTGATGTCAAGGCAACCAGTGTAAATAGACTGAGATGTATTGGTATGCCTCAATCTGACATTGTTTCCATCACAACCTCATTCATAATCCTGAGAGCGCCCCTCGCTCCCTTGATGGGGGATCTAACATGAAGTTTTTCAGTTAATAAAGGCTGTTTTAAGTCTTTCTACATGAATATCCCTGTTTTGAACTCAAAGACCTTTCTTCTGAACCAGTGTATCAATGTACCAGGTACTGTAACTGTCCCCTGGACCATCTGGAATCCAATGTTTTCTATGTCATACTCTGTCTCACCATTAATGATGACAGGAGCAGATCATAATCCTATTAAAATTGAATCTAATCACTGGTTTTAAATATGGGAAATATGAAACGTCTTGGAGATCCCCATGGAGGGAGGTAGGTTTAGCTGTACATCCACTGGGTTGATAATACTAGAGATTTTAAGCAGACCGATATATCTAGGTCCTAGACGCTGGATGTCCAGTGCATGAACAGTTTGTCCCTTCGGGTGCCCATATTATAATTCACTGTAAGTATCTGACAACAGCTTGATCCTTCTGAAGAAGTCTCACTTAGAAGCAAAACATGTAGAGGGACTACTGTGAACTTACCTGTGAGTGATATCCTCCTTGGAGCTGGTGCCCTTTTTCAACCTCCTGATTCTGCAGTGGCAAAAGGTTCCAGGACTTCTAATAGATGGTTTAGGACTTATCCAGCAGTTAAATATAGGCACCTATAGGGATACTGTGCTACAGATCAGCACTTTTCCTTCTCATTGTGACTGTATTGCATTTTATATTATTTATGTATTAAAAGAGATTTTAAAATACCACACCATATAGTTATTTATCCATTTTTAAGCTATACATATTGGAGCACAGAATCAGCAACATAATTATATCAGATAAGCCTTCTATTCTACTTGGTATGCAGATTCACTGTTATTACCTTTGGGTGTCGCAATTATATTTGAAGTTCTACACTTAGAGGTCTATTTATTAAGCTGCAATGAGCCAAAAGTCTGGAGAATACAGCTGTTTTCTCCATAGAATGGCCATCACAGCTCCTTTAATTCATCAGGGGGTTAATGCAGAAGAAATCCAAGAGCAGTTGGCTGCATCTCCAGTTATAACTATCTCTAGACATATCTCTTGCAGGTTCTCAATGCCTGGTACATAGATCCATGCTGGTCATGATCTTTAATACAAATTAAAACAAATTCGTCCTCTGGAACTGGGTATATTAGGTATATAGTAAATATTTACTAATAGCTTGAAAGCCAATTGTCCACTGCTGCCTTGCGAGAGCCTGTGTGCTCCTCAGAAATACGTACTAAAAGAAAACAAAGGATAATCATAACTGCCTTGTAAATATTGTATATCAAATTAATCGATTTATAATTGGTGTTTCTCTGTAAGTTAGGGTGTAAGGAAAATGAGTTCAAAGCAGAGCCCTGCTCTGAAAGGGTTAATGTTTATTCTGTGGCTCTGCAGACTGAAGGGCTACAAGATACCATTCTCACCTGTAGAAGAAACTGAGCAGCTTGAAAGACCCCGTGGGGTGAGATGTGGGCGGGTATAGGTGTGGGTTTTGGCACCTGATCAGATGCTAAGGAGCTGTTCCCAACCTGTGGTCTTAAGCAAGGAGACCACATGATGGCTTGCTATATTTTATATAGGCAATTATAATTCAGTTTCCAAAATACCACTTAAAATCAATATAATTAGTGATCAACTACATATTCATAAATAGCATGATGAAGAACAGCCCATACGTCGAATAAATCTGTCTGTCACTCCGGGAATGAGAGGAAATCAGTATCAGCTCAACTAATACACTAGACCAATGCATGTTCGGTCGCTCTTGACACAGCACCAACCGGGACAGACACCCTACCTCCTAAAGCACAGAGAGACAGAGTCTGCAACACTTGTGTAAGGGAGAGATAACCTGCAGCATCTGGAGCACAGCCTTGTAAGGAAGATCACATACTGCTCTGAGTGTGGGAAGTGTTTTACCAGCGTAAGAGATGCCAGTCGGATTCAAGCGTTACCAAGATCAGGAGGGCCAACAATTGAGTGAGTAGCTTCACTCAATTGTTTCCCCTCGTAAAGACCCTACCGGCACCTGGACTTTTCGCTATCTGCACCCAGATTTTTCACTTAAGCTTAAGTGCAATGAACGAGGGAAGTGTTTTAACAGTAACCCAACGACTTTTAGCCACTGACATTATGCACCTGGAGACACTTACAGGCTATAGGAGGAGATAGAACTCCAGCCCAACTGCATATATTTGCCTTACTTGCCTGTTGGATTTCCACTCCCCCTTTCTTCAACCTATCAATATACTATGGCAAATCTTGGAGCTCAGGAGGACTCCCTTATAAGTGGCACTAGCTGAATATCTTGGCACGTCCTCTTCATACGCAAAAGCCCATGAGGATAATTACATCGATTTTGCTACCTCAAAATACAAGAGAACATGCTATGTTTGTTCAAGTCCATGTTGAGACTTACTAGAGGCCCTTGCAGTCCCACTGATCTCATTGGAATTACAAATCTTGTATTTGCACTACATGCTAGTGTTTCAGTACATTTAAATCCTGGACAACAGCGGGTCAACATCAGCTATAATGTGAGCTAAAGTTTGTACTGTGGTAAAATTGCATAGTTTATTTTATTAGATGGCTGTGTAATATTACGTGAATGTCAACATAGCATTTTATTACTATTGCAAATTGTCTGATGTTCGGTTGTTACCATTTTACACTGGTAATCCTTATGCCTATTGCCATAGAGTATTCACAAAATTTCACTGAGGTTCAAATGCTTGCTTTGCTACAATTGTTATATACTGCCTTTTACCACTGCTGTTTGCTACTTTTTCTAAGAAAATGTTCACTACTATATATTTACTGTATTAAATGCGCCAGGGGTGTTCCCTTTACACTCTGTGTAGTATGTTAAATGTGTTTAACGTAGTTGGAGTGGGAAGAGGATTTCCTGAATCAACATCTGTCCTTTGGTGACTCAGATGGCTCTGACGAGATTCAGGTGGAGACAGTGCGCCAGAGATTGGAGGTGAAGAGGATAAACCGCACCATTCACACATTTCTACACAACCTCAAGGAAGCCGAGATTGTTACATTTAGATGCATTTTCAACACTATTTAGTATAATACAAAGACCTATTAAGTGCTATCACTTAAATTTGCTTGGAAATGTTATTAAATAGTGTTAAAAATCATCTAAAAATAGGGCTAAAATTAATTATAACCCATCAAAATTCCTAAACTTCAGGGACTAGGCGGATGACGGCCATTCAGTTACATTGACCATACTGACACGTCTAAATTTCCACTTCGACCACTGGTAGTAATTATAATTATTAAATGCCATATTATTCTGTTACAGTGTAACAAAGTCTGCAGAGATATGGATTTCAAATGGAGAGTGTATTTTTTGAGCATTTTGGAAACTTGTCCATAACGCTGGTATCTGTGGCCCTGATTCATTAGGGATCTTAAATGAAGAGGATCCTTATTTCAGTCTCCTGGACAAAACCATGTTACAATGGAAGGGGTGCAAATGTGTGTTCTGTTTTGCACATAAGTTAAATACTGACTTTTTTTTCATGTAACACACACATATCAACTTTAAATTTCAGTGTACAAATAAGCTATCAAGTTTTTGTGTGTTACATGAAAAAACAGTTAGTGTTTAACCCTTGTGCAAAACAGAACACACATATGCACCCCTTCCATTGTAACATGGTTTTGTCCAGGAGACTGCAATAAGGATCCTCTTCATTTAAGATCCTTAATGAATCAGGGCCTGTGTCTTTAAAACCTGTTGGAGTGATTAAATTGATTCTGTAAGAACCTCTCTATATTTCTCATGTAAATTAATGATTTCAAGTTAGGGTGATTAGATGCTGCAGTTTTGGGACCCTCTGATTTCACAGCTGTTCATCCAATTATGATCTGGAGCAGGTGCAACTTTTGGTAGAGATTTAGTACAGCCTTACTTGGCAGACACTGCTCTATTCTTAGAGCCATGGCCTGTTGTCTGGGATCCAATCTTCACAAAAAAATGAATTATCTTAATATAAATGAAAACTACTAATATATCCCGTACATCAGGCTTAGGCAGCATTAGGCTTTTTTCGTTGCTGTGAAACTGCAAGTTCCAGTATGCCATAGCTTCAGAATGTGAAACTACAAGTTCTAGCAGAAGGCTTTTTACAGTATGGTGAGATGTCACGATCCAGCAACCACCTGAGCTTGGGTGATGTGTGCGTGACAAAGGGTTAATAAAAAACAACCAATTGGTCTGTTTAAAAATAATTAAAACTTTCCCTGTCTATGCCACACACTAACTTTGTCTTACCAATTATGTCATTGCCAATGTTTTTTTGTGAAGAGCTAATAATCTTATTGAGGAAGCCTTTGGTTCTCCCTTGAAACTAATCTATCACAATTTATTTTCACCAGAGTTATCATAACCCAAATGAGCTCCTATATTTCAACTATGTAGTATTCTAAAACCAAGCTAAGTCTGACACATGATTTTGTAAGAACACAGAGAACTTATTTAATGTAATTTAATATGGAAAATAAATCCACAATGCTTAAGATAAAATCAACGAACAAAAATGACCTACAAAGATCTAATATAATATAAAAGTAAAATATAAGTTCTTGTAAAATAAAAAGGAATAAAACTACAGAAGTGATAAATAACAATGATCTGTTTCTGCCCTTGCTGGGAGAGCACGAAGAAAAGGTCACTTCTCAATGTTAAATTAACTCTCAAAAACGTAACAAATTCTTAGAGTTACAGGACATTGTTTAAACAGGCTGCAGGTACCCACAGCCCCCCTTTCCACTGTGATGTCAGAATTAGAAAGTTTGTGTAAATGCAAATTAGTTGTTTATGACCTCTGTACAAACACCTTTCACCTACACACAACAGGTCATCGCCATCTATTTATATAGCGCCACTAATTTCGCAGCATAAAAAAGGACATACGTTTTTTAAGGTGGGGTAATGGCAGTGGCCGAAGTGCAGATGGGAAGGGGAGGAGAGTAGAACAGCTGGTAGTTCTACGGTTTAATGTACCCCAGTGTTGGAGGCTGCACACACTCAAGTGGGTGGCGGACACTTAGGGGAAGGGAGAACGAGGGAACGGCTTCTATGCCAGTTTCACTGGCCCGGAGTCTACCTAGCAATGAAGAGGTTTTGTAGGGCTTGTGCAATGTGCCAGAAAATCTACCCCAACGTCACAGTACAGCAACAATTGGAAGGGGCTCACAAATGTCCTTTTACAAACATAAGGCCCTGTGAGTGGAAACAGACAGAGGACAAGCTGTTTAGGAACAAGGTTTTCAATTTAAAAGAAGATAAGGTCCCCATTTGTGCGCTGATGGACATGGTCGAGAGGACACTTGAGATAGTAAAGGAGGCTTTTATTTTACAGAGATGTGGTGTCCGAGTCACCACGGTGGGCTAAGGGGAAGGGTATGTGCCAAAGAGGCCTATTTTCCACATTTTTTGTGCACAGGGACAGGTGAAGTCCCAGGGAATCTGCAGGGAAAGGCTGCATACAGGGTTAAACAGAGTCAAACTCCTAGCCTGCACACAGGTGGTACAATGAAGTCATTAGTCCAAAGGGAGGAGACTTGGGTATTTAAACCTGCCCTTTTAGTTGTTAGGGGTGACCGATGCTAGAAGAGCTGACCGGTATCCAGTTTGGAGACTAATGAGTCTAGTTAGCATTAGGGTCACCAGGAGGTGTGGAGCATTATATCTAGCAGACAGTTGTTACCTACTGCTTTCCCCCCTATGTAAATTGGTAGGCAGTAATTTCTGGCATGTCAGGGTTACCATATCATGGATGACTGCTCCCCTCCTGTGATGGAAGTAATGTGTAGTAGCACTTTAAATCCATAGGAGTAAAAGTTGACTGATCTTATCCTCAAAGAGGGGGTCTGCTCCTTGGGAAGCATAGAATACTACAGATGAGCAGAACGTAACAGGTGAGGTGACTTTAAATCCCTCTACTTTTAGTGGTACATATGTTCATAGCTCTATTTCAATAGCTGGATACTTGAGGGCAGTAAAATTCTGCCGCTGCTCTACATTAGCTGAAACCATAATCATCATCATCATTTATATAGCGCCACAAATTCCGCAGTGCTGTACAGAGAACTCATTCACATCAGTCCCTGCCCCATTGGAGCTTTTTGGTCTAAATTCCCTAACATACATACACAGACAGACAGAGAGAGAGACTAGGGTCAATTTGATAGCAGCCAATTAACCTACTAGTATGTTTTTGGAGTGTGGGAGGAAACCAGGGCACCCAGAGGAAACCCACGCAAACACGGGGAGAACATAACCAAAGGGTTATGTTTGTGTTCACCCAAGTTAGCAAATGTCTTGTGGATTAATTAAATTAACTCACTGCAGGGTACTGAGAGTTGTATGCACCTATGTGAAGCCATGTAAACAGGAGATTTTGAGTACTCACAGGAAGTCTGCAGATCAGCTCACTACTCCTTGGCTGAAGAGGGAGGAGATCAGTTCCTCCCTGGCAGGTTCTATTGAGGTGGGTAACAGACACCTGAGTTGGCCGTGGTCCTTATATGGGGAGCGCGTTGGGTCTTGGTGATCCTGAGAGGACCTACCACTGTAGATATGGCAATGGTTGCCTAAGTGTCTATGTTGTTGTTAGGGTCGCTGTTATATGAAGTGTATGGCCTGGAAAGACACTGAAGCCTGCTGTGTCATGAAGTCCAAAGTTATGCCCTGCTATGCAGGAAAATTGGGAAGCATAGCTCCAGTTATAGAATTGGGAGGCTGGTTTCAGCCTATAGTATAGCGCCAATAGTTGCTAATAGTTGCCTCCTGAGCTCCTGTGAAGACACTTTTGCTGAGGTCTTGCAATTTCAGCTTGGGATGTCTTTCTGGGATCCTTCGTCTGGACAGAAGCTGAGGAAGTTGCAGGCCAGGATCCAGATCACTAACTTCAGAGTCTTCCGCCAATAACTTTGCCATTGTGGAAAAGTTAATTGCTGTGGCCTATAGAAGACCGATGGTAGGTTCGCAGTGCTGATGGACAGGTGTCCAGTCACCGAATGGTGCCCAAATTTAGCAAGAGGTTTTTGAATTGGTGCGTCGAAAGCCCCAGCTCTCGGGATAAAGATGTGGTAAATTCCCCCGCTACTATGTGGCCATAACCTATAACAGCAGTATGTTATCGGCACAAGGTAGATTGGGCAAGGATTAGCCTTGATGCATCTAGGTAACAGAGAGCCCTTTCAGGAGCTCCCTTACTGGATGTCCTCCATGTTTGGCAGCTAATTCACACCCCTTAGGTTATATTATATTTTGCTTCGCCTGTGGAATGATTCCTTAATCCTGAAAAACTTACAGGAGCAAAAATGTATTATTCTCTTTCAATCAACATATTATCTTAGAATAGTCTGGATAATGAGAACTCCATATGAAGAAGAATATCATTTAGAGTCTATTTGTCCTGCCAATCTATAAGAAGCACTGTTACAAAACAAGATGACTAATCTCTATTTAACAACTTCCTATTACAATAATCCAAATGTTGTCTAATACAGTTTGCAGTGGGATACATACCAAAAATCACTTAGATACCAAAATCCTAGGAAGTCTAAAATATGTATTGTTCTCTCTCCTGTTAGATAGACACACAGAAGAGCTTGTTGCATTTGTACATATGTAGTAAATACAGTGGGGTGCTTTTTTAAAAAACAACATCAGGAAAGAATGTGCAGACAGTTTTCCTTAATTAAAATGATATGTCTTTTGTTAAATTAATAATAATGTTGCCCTGCTTCTAGAACATTTGCACTTTTTATACAAAAAAGTTCTGTGATGATTTTCTAAATTATGTCCCTCCCACTTTCATAGCTAGTGTTGTTGCAGTAAAAACTGGTGCAGTACTATAAGCTAGATAAATGAAACATATTTATAAGTGTCTTTTATGGTATTTACTAAGTTTGTGCAAAATCCCAAGGTTTACTTAGTGACCAGGCATTCTTTCAAAATCCAAAATATATTTGGAAAATAATAAAAAGTCCCTTTAGATTGTTCTTGGTAATATATTAAATTAAGATATGTTACTTCATGTGTGAAAACCTCCATGTTAATCTTTGTAACTGGAAACTAGCTATTAAAGGGCAGTTTTGAATCAGTCACCAAAACTCGTCACAATAAAATTGTGAATGAATTTACCAAACTGTCTAATCTAGTAAATAGCTATTTTATTCCTAAATCAAGTGAATTGTGGCAATTTTGACTCCTTGTGAGTGATTTATAAAGAAGGGATTTACTATTTAAATGTTGTATCTTTCATTTCAATGGCACATCCATTTCAAAGGGGTTGGGAGCTACAGAAACCCAAGTGAACTGAATAAAGTGATTGAAATGAACTGAAGTGCCTCTGTTTTGGTTGGGAGTAGGACCGCCTCTAGTCCTGCTCTGGTTTTTGCAATTAAGTTTCTGTGACTGGATCACTTATAAGTAACTTATAGTATAAATCTATTTAAAGGTAATAGCGCAGGGCGCTTATTTTTATGGTTGCAAATGCACTTATTTTTGATACTGTGTACATTTTGGTAAAGATAATCTTTATTTCTGAGACCAGGGAAGAAACTCGTTGGTTTTAACCTTGCTAGAGGAAATGCATTATATATCTGATACAATAAGCCTTTGTGGAGGAAGTCTTTTGTGTATTGTGATGTGGGGAAATGACTTGTTTGGGGTTTTGTGACTCTCTTTGGGAATGTGTATTCTGTGAATATCTGAATAAAGGACCCATCTTAATTTCATGTTAATTAGACCTTTTGATGTGTGATCGTCTAGCACCTGAAGGCATGGGAAGATTTAATTAGACTGCTGTTAGATTTTCTCTGTATCTGAAACAAGATCCAGGAAATCACAGCAAGTGTTAGGATATCACAGATTAGTGTAAATATTGTTAGCTTTGCATTGCATGTAAATCCATGTTTGGGTAAACAAATTGCATCCTGATTCTAAAAATAGCTCAGAACTCAAGGTGGCTGGTTTACCCAGTGAGGCTGTGTTCAAATCTGTATAAAAAGCACTGTCTTGTATTGAAAATTGTTCTTCATGTTCCATCTGACCTGATCACTGGTACCTTCAACCAGTGTGAGAGCAAATAAACATCACTTGCTTCAAAGACCTGCTTGAAAACTTCTCTATCCCTGTGACCTACAGATTAGACACAAAATCTAATCCGTTCCCAGCTTTATCTGAGAATTGGGCTCAGCATCCAGTACCACCGCTCTGCCGCTACCCAGCAGCTCTGGCCAGTGTGATAGACCAGGGGAGATCCATCCACAGCAACCCTGATCCATAGGAATAGGTCAGGAGTACAAGCCCAGGTACGCCAGTAACAGGGTACTCTTGCAGCGTCAGTTACCCAGAAGAAACCTGGTACTAATGCCGATAAAGGAGTCCAGTGGTAGCAGCATTTGTAAGCCCCTCCTACTGCGGTGAGAGGGTGCGTTTGGGATACAAAAGGGGAATGGTGGCAAAGTAAACCCAGCCGGTTCCCAGCAGCAACAGACAGGGTGGCATAGACGGTCCATAATGTCAGTTTCCGAACTAGAAAAAAATGGATGGACTATCCTTTAGTACTACACTCGGCAGTGCACGGTCACCTATATGAGCAGTTACGCTGTATATTTAGCCATGAGGGTCAGGAGTAGAAGTAGGTACATTAATATATTTATTATGCAGTGCTAAATAACTTTGCATTTCTTTCCATAATAACCTATTTATTGAAATATGTGGCGGAAGTGTTTAGGTACCATGTCCCACTTAACTTATGTTTGCCCACTGGCCACAAACTGCCAGCCCTCCCCTAAACCTACGTTTTATACAATGCAAAATAGACGAAATGAGCAAAGAATTTCCAATTCAATAGAACTTTTGCGCCAGTATCACCCATTTTTTGGCGCTTTCAGTCAGCAAAAGTTGAGATGTTGAAAACGTCAATTATAATCAATTATAGTATTATATAATGTTATTAAATATGTAAATATGCCATTTCACTAGTTTAATAAATCTATATCACATTTTAAGGCCCTTGGTGATCCTTGAAGTATATTTGAAATTTCTGTAAACATGAATATTTTACACTGGCTTATAATGTTCATAGAATTTTCGATTATGCTCCACAACCAGTTGTATTCCAGAGAGATGAGGAAAGCCATACAGGAATTCTTCTACTTAAATCTCACTAAGGATCTACCCCTAATAATGATATGGGAGTCTCACAAAGCCACTATTCACTATAAGGTGAGTAATTTGGCTACAGCACAGAGGTAAGACAACAGAGCATAATTAAAATCACAGATACAACACCCTACCACCAAACATCAACTCAAACTTAATAATAAATTAGGAACTAATCTAATAGCACTCAAGGGTCAGCATAATAAAGCGGCTAAAACTCTAAAATGGATTAAGCAGAGGTTCTATGAAAAGGATACACTACTTGCCTCAAAATTAAACGCAAAATGCGCCTGCAATCGGAATAACTCTATTAAGACCAAACATGGTCATTTAGTCTATGACCCAATCAAAATTGCAGTGGAGTTTTGGTTGATCTATTCAACATCGTTTATTTTTATGGTGCCACAGGTTTTGTAGTTACTACATAATAATTTGATACAACAGAGGAGAAAAACAAAATACTGGTTTGTGGTATTTGAGAATCTTATGGATTCACAAGGGTCCCTCTGTATATAGTTAGCATTTAAAGCACAAAGAACATCCAATGTTTAATACATCATTTTCTTTCTGATGGAGCTACCAAGCCTGACAGAGAAATGTGTGAAGGATTTTCATATATATCTGAACTGTTTCTTTTCCACCCGTGGGCAACATTTATTATTCTACTCCTGATTCCTGTGGACAAAAATACTGCTAGATGCTGCAAACAACTTGCACAACTGGATGGGAAAGCAAAACCTAGGCGTGGAGACTGTTTAAACATTGGATATTCTTTGTGCTTTAAAAGCGAATAATCCGGAGGGACCCTTGTGGTTCCATAAGACTCTCAAATACTACAAACCAGTCCTTTGGTTTTCTCCTCTATTGCATCAATATTTTATGTAGTAATAAGAACTGAAATTTAACGGATCTGTCTTGTCTATCGTGGTGTCACGGGCACTAGGAGTCTTTACCCAGGGATCACCAGGTGATAGGCTTACCAGAGCAGTATAGGTGGTAATATGGTACTCTGGTAGCAGGGTGATCACGGAACAGGAAATAGCAGATGATGAGATGCTCAGGAAAGTCTATGACTAGCAGCACTGGCAATATGGAGGTAGTAATACACGAGGAACTGTATGGACAAAGGACACGTGAAGGTAGTCAGTGGTCTGCGGTAGCAAGTTGTACCACTGCTATAGTGAGGAGGAATGTCCAACAGAAACGAGGAGGTGATGAGAGTCAGCGGGCTGCGGATAGCAAGTTGTACCGCTGTCTGAGTGAAGGAATGGAATCCAAGAGGAGGTATCCGGGGAGTCAGTGGTCTGCGTTAGCAAGTTGTACCACTGCTATGAGAGAGGATACTGGAACAGGTGAAACTGTAAACAGGAGTCAGTGGTCTGCCACTAGCAAGTTGTACTACTGAATATATATGTGAGGAGGTGCACGGGGAGAGACTGCAACACAATATATACACGGGCACCTTGACTTTGATCCACAGTAATATGCACAATATAAATGTATAAATGACTGAACAGCACTGCCAATATAGAAAGTCTCTTGAAGTAATCCGGCATGAGATAACACAGTCAATGATGGCAGTAGAGTCAGCAGGTAGTACACTCCAGAGGAGAACCAACACAGTCAATGATGGCAATAGACTCAGCGGATAGTACACTCCAGAGGAGAACCAACACAGTCCAGCAAGGTATGCAATACACAGCACAGTCAATGGGAAGTATGCATACCGTGGTTCAGGAGAAGGCAGTCAGACAGGAGTGCAGAGATACCTGAAGGGCAGGAGGCCAGCAGGATACAAGTCCCTGGATGGGTGAAGCAGGGGTCTAGCAGGTGCAGCGCACAGGTAGGTAGACCAGCAGGGAACACAGGAAGGCGTGGAGAGCGGATCAGCAGTAGATGGATGAGTAGCGCTGAGAAGTAACAGCAGCGGGTCTCTGCGGGAACACGGAGGTAACCAATAGCAACCAGCAGGTGCAGTAACGATGGAACACCGGAGCAGAGTTGAACTGGAACAGATGATCACGGAGAGTAGCGGGTAGCAATAGTGGCAGCAGACTCAAGGAAACACGGTAGAGTAGACAAGGACTGAAGACTGAAGCGCACAGAGGCAGCGGATAGGAATCAGCTAAACAGTCACGATGAAACACAGACGGGTTGCAGGTTGAAGACTGTAGTGCACGGAGGCAGCGGGTAGGAATCAGCTAGCAGTCACGATGATGAAACACAGACGAGTTGCAGGTTGAAGACTGTAGTGCACGGAGGCAGCGGATAGGAATCAGCCAAACAGTCACGATGATGAAACACAGACGAGTTGCAGGTTGAAGCCTGTAGTGCACGGAGGCAGCGGATAGGAATCAGCTGGCAGTCACAATCATGAACAGGTGAGTGGATGTGGTTGAAGCCTGTAATGCACGGAGGCAGCGGATAGGCATCAGCTAACAGTCCAAATGATACATGGTAGAGTTGAAGTGATTAGAAGACTGTAGTGCACGGAGGCAGCGGATAGGAATCAGCTCACAGTCACGATGATACAGTAGATGGTAGAAGTGGTATGGGAACCACAGTAGCAGAAGTGGTTTGGAAACCACAGAGGTAGAAGTGGTTTGGAAACCACAGGAATCAGCAGGGCTGAATAAACAAGGAAACACAGGAACACCTTCAGAGACTCATGGGGAATGAGACTCCAAGATCAGGCAACGTGGTGTTGACCACAGGTGCTTAATATAGGGAGGTTGCCTGATCTGCCAATTAAGTTAAAGGAACATACACTGGAGGTATAGAAAGGGCTGCGCATGCGCAGTCCCTCAGGATGGAGGACGGCCACGGTTCCTAAATGTCCGGGAAGAAGCACTCACAGTCCGGTGAGTGACAGTACCCCCCCTTTTAAAGGTGGGCACAGAACGCCTGGAACCGGGCTTGTCCGGATTTTTGGAATAAAACTTCTTCAGAAGGGCAGGAGCATTAAGATCTTCAGCTTTGATCCATGAACGCTCTTCAGGACCAAAGCCCTTCCAATGAACGAGGAAACGGAGGACTCCTCGCGAAATTTTTGCATCCAATACCTCAGTAATCTCGAAATCCTCCTCCTGATGAACTTGAACTGGCTGCGGTGCTGAGGAAGGAGTCGAGAAACGGTTGATGATGAGAGGTTTGAGCAAGGACACATGGAAGGCATTGGAGATCCGAAGATTCTTAGGAAGAAGAAGTTTAACACATACTGGATTGATAACTTGAATGATCCTATATGGACCAATAAAACGAGGGGCGAATTTCATAGATGGAACCTTCAAACGAATATTTTTGGTAGATAACCAGACACGATCTCCAATTTTTAGTGGTGGAATAGCCCGCCTCTTCTTATCTGCGAAAGACTTATATTTGTTAGATGTCTTCTTTAAACAGGTTTTGACCTGAGACCAGATATTTTTGAAGGTCTGACAAGCAGTTTCCACAGCAGGAACTTGGGTGGGCGGGAGGGCAGGAAATTCCGGAAAAGACGGATGGTGACCGTAGACCACAAAGAATGGAGTTTTGGATGATGACTCATGGTACATGTTGTTATGGGCGAATTCAGCCCAAGGGAGCAATTCTACCCAGTTGTCTTGGTTGGCTGAAGAGAACATCCTAATAAAAGTCTCAAGATCTTGATTGACTCGTTCCGTTTGTCCGTTAGATTGCGGATGGTAAGACGATGAGAGTGCTAATCGTATGCCCAAGGTTTTACAAAGGGCCCGCCAGAATCTGGAAACGAATTGTACTCCTCTATCTGACACAATCTCAGACGGACATCCATGGATGCGGAAGATTTCTTTAATGAAATGTTCAGCCAGAGTAGACGAGGAAGGTAAACCGGACAGAGGGACGAAATGAGCCATCTTCGAAAATCTGTCTACCACTACCCAAATAGTATTGTGATTCTTACTTGGTGGCAAATCAGTAACGAAATCCATACTAATATGGGTCCAAGGCTTGGACGGAATGGGTAGTGGTCGCAGCAACCCTGCTGGAGTTCTGCGGGAGGATTTGAACTGAGAACATAAATCACAGGAAGCAATAAACTCTTTGACGTCTCTCCTCATTGAAGGCCACCAGTAACTACGAGAGAGAATCTCAAAGGTCTTATGTTCACCGGCGTGTCCAGAAAAACGAGAGGCATGGAACCACGAAAGGATTTTCCTCCTCAGAGTAGGAGGCACGAGGGTCTTCCCAAATGGTAGCATTTTGGTGGATGAAGCAGCCAGAGAAATACATTTGGGGTCTAGAATAGCATGGTTGGGAACCTCTTCTACATCAGAGGACGTCACAAAAGCTCGAGATAGAGCGTCAGCTTTCTTGTTCTTAGCAGCTGGTTTGAAGGTTATAATTAATTCAAAACGGGAAAAGAAAAGAGACCATCTTGCTTGACGAGGGTTCAAGCATTGAGCAGATTGCAAATATGACAAGTTCTTATGATCCGTGAAGATCGTCACCGGATGGCGAGCTCCTTCCAACAAGTATCTCCATTCCTCTAATGCAGCTTTGATGGCCAGCAACTCCTTGTCCCCGATAGTATAGTTTTTCTCTGCGGGCAGAAGACCCCGAGAGTAGAAGGCACAAGGATGTAATTTTTGTTGCTCCGAGCGTTGGGAGAGAATAGCTCCTAAGCCCACATTAGAGGCATCTACTTCTAGGAAGAAGGGGAGTGTCACATCAGGTTGTCGCAGAATGGGAGCAGACGAGAAGGACTCTTTGAGGATTTGAAAGGCTTGGAGAGCCTCAGATGACCATTGCTTAGTATTAGCCCCTTTCCGAGTTAAGGCCACAATGGGAGATGCAATGGATGAGAAGTCTTGAATGAAGCGTCTATAGTAATTGGCAAAACCTAAAAAACGCTGGATGGCACGAAGAGTAGTTGGCTGAGGCCAATGTAGTACAGCATTTACTTTGTCTGGATCCATCTTCAGGCCAACTCCGGAAACTATATACCCCAAGAATGGAATCTGGGGTAACTCGAATGAACATTTTTCCAATTTACAGAACAATGAGTTTTTCCGTAGTCTGGAGAGGACCTCTGCCACATGTTGGTGATGAGAAGGCAGGTCCTGTGAGAAGATCAATATGTCGTCCAGGTAGACAACGACACATACATATAATAAGTCCCGAAAGATCTCATTGATGAAACCCTGGAAAACCGCGGGGGCATTACACAGCCCGAAGGGCATTACTAAATATTCGTAATGCCCATCTCTGGTGTTAAACGCGGTCTTCCATTCGTCACCGGAACGGATTCTAATTAAATTGTAGGCACCACGAAGATCCAACTTAGTAAATATCCGAGCTCCCTTGATGCGATCAAATAGCTCAGTGATCAGCGGAATGGGATACCGATTCTTGATAGTAATGGCGTTGAGTCCACGAAAATCTATACAAGGGCGTAATGATCCATCCTTCTTTTTGACGAAGAAGAACCCAGCTCCAGCGGGAGAGGTGGAAGGTCGAATGAACCCACGCTGGAGATTCTCCTGTATGTACTCAGATGTGGCTTGAGTTTCAGGTAACGAGAGAGGATAGACCCGACCCCTGGGAGGAGTCTTGCCAGGTAGAAGGTCGATCGGACAATCCCAAGAACGATGAGGAGGAAGACGTTCAGACTGAGCTTTATCAAACACATCGGCAAATGAAGCATACTGAGGAGGGAGTCCCGGGGAGGAAGATGAGATGGAAGATTGCTGTACTTTAAGAGGAATAACTTGAGAGAGACAACGATGGTGACATTCAGGCCCCCAAGACGTAACTTGAGGGGTGCGCCAGTCAATCTGGGGAGAGTGACATTGAAGCCATGGAAGGCCTAAGACAATCGGACTTGTCGTAACAGGAAGAATTAAAAACGAAATTTCTTCATGGTGTAGTACACCAATCTGAAGGGTTACTGGAGACGTACTCTGGGTGATGAGACCATTGATGAGACGTGATCCATCTATAGCCGTCACAGTAATGGGTGTTTTTAAAGTGATCACTGGTAGGGACCATTGATTCACTAGTGATTTAGAAATGAAATTTCCTGCTGCTCCGGAATCAATCAATGCCTGTGACTCAAAGGATTTGGTAGCAAAGGAAATCGTAACATCGAAAGCGCAGACTTTAGATTTCATAGACAATGGAGAGGACTCCAGGGACCCTAACTTCACCTCTCCAGAACTAGTTAGGGCCTGGCATTTCCCGATTTCTTAGGGCAAGAACTGAGCATATGTGTGGAATCAGCACAATAGATACAGAGTCTATTCTTTACTCTTCGTTTCCTCTCTTCTAAAGATAATTTGGAACGTCCTATCTCCATGGGAATCACAGAAGGTGAAACTGGACGAAATTGAGGGTTTAAACGAAGAGGTGCTTTAGCAGAAGTTGTTTTCTCAGATTCTCTTTCACGAAATCTCATGTCTACACGATGGCAAAGAGAGATCAAATCTTCTAGTGACGAAGGAAGCTCTTGGGTAGTCAGTGCATCTTTAATTTTATCGGAGAGCCCCTGCCAGAAGGCGGCAACTAATGCTTCAGTGTTCCACTGAAGTTCAGAGGCTAAGATCCTAAATTGAATGACATACTGTCCTACTGTATGGGAGCCTTGTCGCAAACGAAGAATGCTGGAAGCAGCGGAGGTCACACGACCTGGTTCATCGAACACACTTCGAAACGTGGAAATGAATTTGGCACTATCTTGTAGAATTGGATCGTTTCTTTCCCACAGAGGGGAGGCCCAAGCCAGGGCTTGTCCAGAAAACAATGAGATAAGATAGGCCACTCTGGAACGATGGGTAGAAAAATTTTGAGGTTGGAGTTCAAAATGGACTGAACATTGGTTAAGGAAACCTCTACAAGTTTTGGGGTCCCCGTCATATTTTGACGGAGTAGGCAGGTGAAGCGTAGGAGCTGTAGACACCTGGGATGGCACTGGGGAAACGGAGGAAAGCACAGGAGCTTCAATACTAGCTGTAACAGTCTGTCCAGATGTTCCTTGGGAGGTTAACGATTGGTAACATTGAAGTAACAGCTGTTGGCGAGCATCCTGTTGCTCCACACGGCTGACCAGATGCTGCAGCATCTCTTTAGCAGTAGGTTCCGTATCTGGGTCTGTCATGGCCTGATCTTACTGTCACGGGCACTAGGAGTCTTTACCCAGGGATCACCAGGTGATAGGCTTACCAGAGCAGTATAGGTGGTAATATGGTACTCTGGTAGCAGGGTGATCACGGAACAGGAAATAGCAGATGATGAGATGCTCAGGAAAGTCTATGACTAGCAGCACTGGCAATATGGAGGTAGTAATACACGAGGAACTGTATGGACAAAGGACACGTGAAGGTAGTCAGTGGTCTGCGGTAGCAAGTTGTACCACTGCTATAGTGAGGAGGAATGTCCAACAGAAACGAGGAGGTGATGAGAGTCAGCGGGCTGCGGATAGCAAGTTGTACCGCTGTCTGAGTGAAGGAATGGAATCCAAGAGGAGGTATCCGGGGAGTCAGTGGTCTGCGTTAGCAAGTTGTACCACTGCTATGAGAGAGGATACTGGAACAGGTGAAACTGTAAACAGGAGTCAGTGGTCTGCCACTAGCAAGTTGTACTACTGAATATATATGTGAGGAGGTGCACGGGGAGAGACTGCAACACAATATATACACGGGCACCTTGACTTTGATCCACAGTAATATGCACAATATAAATGTATAAATGACTGAACAGCACTGCCAATATAGAAAGTCTCTTGAAGTAATCCGGCATGAGATAACACAGTCAATGATGGCAGTAGAGTCAGCAGGTAGTACACTCCAGAGGAGAACCAACACAGTCAATGATGGCAATAGACTCAGCGGATAGTACACTCCAGAGGAGAACCAACACAGTCCAGCAAGGTATGCAATACACAGCACAGTCAATGGGAAGTATGCATACCGTGGTTCAGGAGAAGGCAGTCAGACAGGAGTGCAGAGATACCTGAAGGGCAGGAGGCCAGCAGGATACAAGTCCCTGGATGGGTGAAGCAGGGGTCTAGCAGGTGCAGCGCACAGGTAGGTAGACCAGCAGGGAACACAGGAAGGCGTGGAGAGCGGATCAGCAGTAGATGGATGAGTAGCGCTGAGAAGTAACAGCAGCGGGTCTCTGCGGGAACACGGAGGTAACCAATAGCAACCAGCAGGTGCAGTAACGATGGAACACCGGAGCAGAGTTGAACTGGAACAGATGATCACGGAGAGTAGCGGGTAGCAATAGTGGCAGCAGACTCAAGGAAACACGGTAGAGTAGACAAGGACTGAAGACTGAAGCGCACAGAGGCAGCGGATAGGAATCAGCTAAACAGTCACGATGAAACACAGACGGGTTGCAGGTTGAAGACTGTAGTGCACGGAGGCAGCGGGTAGGAATCAGCTAGCAGTCACGATGATGAAACACAGACGAGTTGCAGGTTGAAGACTGTAGTGCACGGAGGCAGCGGATAGGAATCAGCCAAACAGTCACGATGATGAAACACAGACGAGTTGCAGGTTGAAGCCTGTAGTGCACGGAGGCAGCGGATAGGAATCAGCTGGCAGTCACAATCATGAACAGGTGAGTGGATGTGGTTGAAGCCTGTAATGCACGGAGGCAGCGGATAGGCATCAGCTAACAGTCCAAATGATACATGGTAGAGTTGAAGTGATTAGAAGACTGTAGTGCACGGAGGCAGCGGATAGGAATCAGCTCACAGTCACGATGATACAGTAGATGGTAGAAGTGGTATGGGAACCACAGTAGCAGAAGTGGTTTGGAAACCACAGAGGTAGAAGTGGTTTGGAAACCACAGGAATCAGCAGGGCTGAATAAACAAGGAAACACAGGAACACCTTCAGAGACTCATGGGGAATGAGACTCCAAGATCAGGCAACGTGGTGTTGACCACAGGTGCTTAATATAGGGAGGTTGCCTGATCTGCCAATTAAGTTAAAGGAACATACACTGGAGGTATAGAAAGGGCTGCGCATGCGCAGTCCCTCAGGATGGAGGACGGCCACGGTTCCTAAATGTCCGGGAAGAAGCACTCACAGTCCGGTGAGTGACACGTGGTCTAACAGGGATTGATGATTTAAACATTTAATTAATACATATTGATGTTTTAATAAATGGAACTGTTTTCTGGATATCAGTTTTATACATTAAATGTTCCAATTTGTGCTTTCTTATTATTTTACTATTCCTATACTGCCAAATTTTAGAGATTGCACAATCTTTTTTTGGGTTTTTGGTACATAAATTGTATTATTTATAGATATTTTTAATATCTATTTTGTTTTGTTTTTTTTTAAATAAAAGAAAACTTTTTTCTTTAGCAACACTCTGTGATAAGAGCTTGTTTATATACATATATTTTTCATGTACAGATTGCATAGTGCCTGACATAAGCACATCGATATGAGATTCATGAAAACTGTATACATAAAAACAGTAATAATGGTACAGATGAGCAGAATAATAAATACATGGATGCAATTGCATACCATACAGAAAATAATTAGGCTTAAGACATGAATGGGACAAACAAGGACAACGAAGATTGGATGGACATGAGACACAGGTCCTGCTTGTTTGAGATTACATTGTAGATCAAGGAGTACAGAACAAATAGCAGCAAAGGGGACATTAAGCTTAGCGGTTCATGATGGGTCGCAGAGGAGGTGGAGGCTAAACAGTTAAAGTTGCAGAATGGTGGGTCAAAGTGGTTGAGTTATTGGGTAGGTTGAAGGAGGTGAGGAGATTAGATAGGAGGATGGAGAAGAAGGGAGACAGGGAAGGTAAGATAGGATAGGGGAATGGAGAGGATGATGGGGCAATGTGGGGAGACAGGGAAAGCAATCAGTGGGGAGTGATAGAAAGCAGTCATTGGGGAGGGAGGGGGTGCAATAGTAGTAGGGGACAGAAGGAAAGGAGGATAGAGAGGGGGACGGGAACAGGAATAGTGTCAAGAAGCAGGTGGAAGATGAGGAAGCGTAAACAGTTTGGCCGAGAGTGAGAACAGGGGGGATTGGCAAAGGGAACCGTAGGGCAAAGAGATAGAGCAGGAAAACCTTGAGGGGGAGCACAGGAAGGATGGTGGAGAGTGTATCCAAGGGAGAGGGTAGCAATGGAACAAATATGATGAGACGCACAACTTGTAGTGGAAAGCCAACATAATATTGTAGAGCCAGAAGTGATAAGCAGGTAGCAAAAACTGAATAATGTGTCAGGAAGAATAAACATTGACAATCAGTGTCTAAGTATTGACACTAGACACAGAGGCAGTAGATGCTAATTTCAGGCATGCTGGGCGAGATGGTTATTGTAATAAATGTGAATGATTGGTGGATGATATTCCTGGAGGATGAGAGAGGGAGGGACAGAGCTAGAAAAACCAGTCCAAGGTGATGATTGTCTCAAGATAGATTCAGGTTAATGAGGGGAACAAGGTTGTCTATGAATGGGTTTGTTTGCATATTGGGGTGTGATGAAGAGCCAGGGAAGCACTGAGATAGCTGAGGGCTATAAAAAGGCTGGGCAAGAGTTTGGCATCCAGAGAGGGCACATGGAGTGCTGACTGAAAGTACTCTGAAGTTTGGCAATGGAGGGATTGGTGAGAGTTACCTGGAGATTCAGGTTGCTTGTCCAACGCAGTAGTCCACTGCGGAGGTCAGAAGTACCCATTGATGGGTGTGGACAGGTTCAGGCAGAGGTAAGGACCAAGGAAATGTCATGGAGGTGAGCCCAGCACCTGTGTGGCGGATGCTAATGCAGACTCCAATAGAGCATGGAATCAGTGCATGGTTTGAGACTTGGCCAGGAGGGTAGTCGTTTAAGGTAGGGAAACCCTGTCTCAGTGGACAGGGGAGGCCTAGTCAGCGATGTTGGATCTCAGTTACATCAGGTCAATGGAACAAAAGGCTACAGGGATGTCAGAGCAGTGGTAGGCTCCAAAGACATTGGAGCTGGCTCAAGGTGGTCGGCCAGAAGGTCATGTAATGAGCTAAAACACGGCGCAGAGTCCTAGATGTAGGAAGAGAGGAACTAGTAGCTGGTGGGACCAGGGTGAGCCTTAGTTTGGAGTTGAGCAGCAGGTTGGGGTGAGGAGGAAGGGTCATAGGTCCTAATCTGGGTCTGGAAGATCCTAGAAGTTGATGAAATCTCAAAATGATCTGGTAGTCATGTTGGACAAAAATGGAGCCAAATGGCCAGATGGAGGTTGATTATGGAGCCGAAGATGGGAGATCAGCGAGCAAGTGACCATCCTTATTGCATCTTGCATCTTATACAATATGCAGATGCATGTTCAAAACCCCTAAAATCTATAAAATTTCACATATGTATCCCTTCAATCTAGTGAATTACCTAGACTCTCCGCTACTCATCTCGGTTATTTCAACAAGGATATTAACACAGAGGAACTCTTAAAGCCATAGAAGTCTTAAAATTAGCCTCAGCTCCTGGACAGTGAATTCACAGCTCACAAAAAAAAAAAAATCTTAGCTTCTTTGTTGAAATATGTAACTCTATTGCAAGGGGGCAAGTATCTGCCTGGGATAACCATATCCCCACATCTCACCAGAGATGTTGTCATTTATAAACCTTTTTACAAAAAAAAAACAGCCTATGAGCACTTATCACTCACTGGTCCTAATAATGCAGCATGGTTCATTGACAGGCAAGGTGATGGCAAATGCAACCATCACCTCCAGTGTCAGGAGAAAGTGACCAGAGTCAGTACATCCACACTGAGCAGCAGTCCACCAGTAGACCACGATCGGGCCTTGGTAACAAGGGTAATGTAGTAAGGAACCAGAGGTAGCAAACAATACCATGCCTAAGCTCTCTGTTAAGAGATCCATTTCTATTATTTCAATTTAAAGTAAACATTTAATCATTCCAAGTACAGCAATAGCAGCACAAACACTTTCTAAAAATATTTTTAATAGTCCCTCCTTTTCTCTGCCCAAAATGTTTTGTGCTTTGAAATCCCCAAGTATTAGATATTCTAATATAATCCAACTAATAAGCATCATCATCATCATTATACAATATAACCTAATTTAATGTGGTTTACTGCAATATAAAAATCTATTTCACTTATGTTGCTGGCAGCAGCGTCTTTATCTTTTGTGTAGGTTCCAAGATTAATTTTTGGTGAAGTCATTTTATTCAGTAATATCACCAAAGTATTACAACTGCAAAGTATGTTTGGCATTTCATAAATGAAGTTTAATATCTGCGAAATGAAGATTAGTTAGAAACCCAGCCTGAACACTTGTCACTAATGTATTTATAGCGGACCTCTAACAAATACTTGGACTTGTATCATAACCTCTGCTCTCCGTATTTTCATATCAGTCAACATTATTTCAAGATCTGTTTCTTTACCATGCTGATAGATTATGTGTATCTGTTTTCTACACACTAGCAATCAATGACCTCATGCTTGAGGTACAAAGTGCATAACTGCCAACTTAAAAATGTTATTCTACAGTGTGATCGTCATGACAAGTTAGCCTGGCTGCCTCTGTCTTATTTAAAAGCTTGGATATCGAATATGGTGCATGAAGCTAATGTTTTATTTTGCTTTTCCTTGCTGCACAGTTAATGTATTAAATTAGCAAGGCAATGTTTGGTTAACATGCATTTAGAGCAAAAAATGATATATACAGTACCCTGCACACCACAAAATGAATTAGCTAAAGTAGTGTGTCATGTGGGGTGTGAGGTTTTTTTTAAGTTACATAAGTGCAATCTGAAGCCCACAATGCAAAATAGAATAATATAATATGTATATCTGATGTATAGCTTACAACAAAGTTAAGTACTTATAGCAAAAATAAAGTATATAGATGCCACCATACAACTAATATGTCCACCATATACCCTCATGTCATAGACTCTTATACCCCATATAGTATAATATGGAGGCATGTGAGACAATATAATATAGCCCCATGCCCACATTTAATCACCCCCATTGGACATCTGGGGTGGTCCAAGTCGTGTGCACAAGCAATAAGAGGATCACCTGAGGGCAGCATCACCTATATAATGTTTCTCACCTCTATCGCATTTCCTTGCTGCTGCCTTGGCATATTTAAAAGCAGAACATGAACAACTGTGGGGATATAAGGGGTGGGATGAAGGTGGTGCGGGAAACTTGGCGTGGCCAACAGACTAGCCTGTGAAAATGGTGACTGGAGTTCAAATTTTGATGTATGCCTGCCACCATGAAACCAAACTGTATGTCACACAGTGGAGCCATGTGACTTAGCAGGTGTGCAATGTTCCTCACTTTTGTTTCTGGTTCCTAGTAAATTAATAACCTGCATTCTCATGAATATTGGGTCACACCACAAAATCATTCTCTCCAGTGTAACAGATGGTTCACATTAATAATACGTTATGAACTTTAACACGTATCATTCCTCACATAAGGTCCATGTCAGCAACACTTGTAGAGGGAAACAAAAGACTCAGTATTGTGGATAGCTTTTTTATTTCTTTTGCGTTATAGTGTAGTGAACCCTCCTTGTGTTCTGAACATAGAGATTGCACTGTTTTTTTTTATTGAAAAACTTCAATAACAGGTCAGTTAGTGTGTAGTAAACAGAGCAATCTCTCTGCTCTAAAAAAAATTAAAATAATATATGGACATCAGATAGTTGAAGTAAAAAATATTGAACTGATAGAAATAAATACTACCATTTTTGGGGGGCAAATAAGTGTGCTCTATTTTTTGTATAGGAAAACTATACAATATTTAAACAAAATTATTATTTATATTTTATTTTCCATAGATCTCCATTAAACGTATGTGCATACGTTATTATATTTATTCGCATACTGCATATTTAAATGAGCAGGAGCTACATTATCCTTTATTCTTAACAGTTAAAATATTACATTCCGTCTGTAGCAGAACCACCTATTCTCATATTAATTATCAATTCATAGGCTTGCGTTTCTAAGCAGTAACAGTTGAAAGCAAAGGTATAAAAAGCATATGTTCTTTTCAAGTAGTTTGACATGATTTAACACAAATTTCATTGTAACACCACTAGTTGCCACTAGAGTGTGCCAAAAGGCACTGGAGTAGAGCCCTGTAATAAATGAGTTTATGTATTTTAAACCCTGATTTTCAAATAATGAAATAAGTGTAGACGAAGAATGTCGTACTATGCTTATTAAAAACAAACATATTTTAATTCTGAAGAGCTCATTTTGCTTCTACAATTATAATAAAAACAGCAGAGACTCTGGGCCTGATTCATTAAGGCAAGTTAAGTAAAAAATTGAGTAAGTAGTCTCCTGGACAAAACCATGTTACAATGTGAGGGGTGCAAATTAGCTTTCTATTTTGTACAAAGATTAAATACTGTCTTACAAAGGTATGTATAATTGAAGCCATATCACATTTTACTTTCCTTTTATATATTTAAGGTTTGTAAGTTAAAATACATTAATTTAAAGGGCTTTGTAAGGTGTGTGGAGAGTAATACTTTTCTTTCTCTTTGTGATAGTTTTCAGAATAACAAATTTCAAGAAACTGCTCAGTCAAACTGTGAAACTCTGCAGCCTTAGACCATGATCTAAATATAAAGGAAGTTCTTTATGAAGTGCACCTCTTGTACACCACCAAACTGCCTCCAGTCGCAGCAACTCACTGTTGGAGTGTGGCTGCGTCCCGGCTGTTTTAATGATGACCGGCTCATCACTTCCATATTTCCCAGGAGCGTCACCAAGGCAATGGTTGGGACGCCCTGTTGCTAAGATGCCACATGCCAGGTTAAAGGACAGCCGGACGCGTGAGCAAAGTAGCAAAATTAATTAACAGCCTTCTGAGGCTGATTACTGCTGATGTGCCCTCTTGTTTCTGATTGGCCCTTCTAGGTATATAAGACTTAGCCTCCCTGCCAGTTATAGCTTCAGTACTCCTGTTTGCTGACCAGCATGTGGTTGTTCCTGGGACTCTCAGACCTTGTCCGATATCCACTGTTGTGACCCCTGCCTCATTATCGAACTCTGCTTGAACGCCTGTTGAACTGACCTCTGCCAGCTTCTGGTTTCAGCGTGTTTGCCTGTTGCCTTGTTCCATCCCAGGCTCATCTGGTCTCCAAGTACCCTCCTACTGCCCACACTGTGTTGGCCAAATATAAGCTCCTACTACTGTGAGTTTAAGACCTAAGGGAATCTGAGTACCTGTGAGCAATACTCGCTCTATGAGAAAGGGGGCTGCTATAGGTGAAGACCTATTTTACCTGTTCTAGGAGTTTATGTTTGGGGTGCTGGCCTAACATTACAATCGGCCTTAAAACAAATTGATGAAGGAACCTGCTTCAAAGGATGACAGCCAGACTGCGCTGAACCCAGCACGAGTTTTGGCTGGCAAAATCCAGACCCTCTCCCAAGTTGTTCAGGAGTTATCACACTGCCTGTCGGTGCAGGAAAAGGGAAGAGGCTTCAAGGGCTCCCCGGGCCACAATGGCCCCAGCAGCAGAACCTAAGCTAAATCTTTCAAATCGCTTTTCCGGAGACCGAAGACTTTTCAATAACTTCAAAGAAAGTTGCAAACTTTCTTTCCGAGGCCCAGTTCCTTGGGATCTGAACAGCAGAGGGTAGGGATAGTAATCTGACTTTTTCAAGGAGATCCTCAGTCTTGGGCCTTCAGCTTGGCACCCACCAGCCCTACCCTGCAATTCGTGGAAGTGTTTTTAATACCCTTGGTTTGTTATACGATGACCCAGAGCGGATGGCACCAGCTGAAGCTCACCTGAGGTCTCTTAAACAAGGTTGGCGCACGGCCAAAGAATACTGTGCGGAGCTCCGGCACTGGGCTACCGATAGTGAATGGAACGACCTGGCCCTCCCTAGCCAGTTTTGTCTTGGCCTTTCTGAACAAATCAAAGACTCTCTGGTGCAATACCCCTTCCCGACCTTACTGGAGGACCTTATGAAATTGGCTATCAAAATAGATAGGCGGAATAAGGAGAGAAAAGCAGAGAAAGAATCCCCATCTTCTTTTGTGCTGTCAGATCCTTTTCTTCCTCCTAGTGACCCTGCCGAGCCTATGCAATTGGGGGCTTACCGCCTTTATCCAGAAGAGAGGTCCAGAAGATGTTCTTCGGGTTTAAGCCTATACTGTGGCATCAAGGGCCATTTTCTTCGTGCATGTCCCAACAAAACGGGAAAAGATCAGGCCAAGTGAAGGAGGAAGAGATTCACTTGGGCCTGCAGATTGTCTCTTCCACAAATTCAGTATTAGTTCCGGCTCAGATTGCTGTGGACGGGCACAAATTTTCTCTCTCTGCCTTCCTGGATAGTGGGGCTGCAGGAAATTTCTTGGACCTAGAAATTGGTAAGACCATGGGCATTCCAGCCAGTTCCACTGGAATCAGCTATTTCTGTATACGGTTTGGATGGTAATCCTCTGACTGGGGCTAAGATTCTACAGCGCACACTTCCTCTGCAGCTTATGGTGGGTGCCCTCCATTCTGAGACCTTGCACCTTACCCACTGCCGTTCGGTACCATTAATCTTGGGTCATCCCTGGCTGTCACACCATAACCCGCTTATTGATTGGAGTAAAGGAGGGATTAAGGAGCTAGTTTTGTTCTTCCTCTGGCCTTACCCTTCCTCTATGGGTCGTTCAAACTAGTCCCGAGTTACTACCTCTTCCATATAGAGATTTCCAGGATATATTCTCCAAAAAAGAGGCGGACCTCCTTCCTCCTCACCGTGAACATTATTACTCAATTTACTTGTTCTTCGGTCTAAGTTGCCTAAGGATAGGCTGTACGCCCTTGCTAACCCCGAAACCAAGACTATGGAATCATGTATTAAGGGAGAATTTATGTAAAGGCTTCATTAGGCCTTCCAAGTCGCCAGCTGGTGTTGGTTTCTTTTTTGTGGCCAAGAAGGATGGCAGTCTGAGACCATGTATTGACTACCAAGGACTAAACAAGATCAGGATTAAAAACACTTACCCTCTTTCACTCATTTTTGTTCTTTTTGACCAGTTAAAGAAAACCAAGATTTTTTTCTAAGACTGACCTCCGCGGTGCCTACAACTTAGTCCGCAAAACAGCCTTCAACACCCAAACAGGTCATTATGAAAACTTAGTGATGCCCTTTGGTGTCTGTAACGCACCAGCACTGTTCTAGGACCTGATTAATGATGTCCTTCGTGAATTCTTGGGTTTGTTTGTTGTTATCTTGATGACATCTTGATTTACTTGCAGTCATTGGTCCAGCACCGCCAACATGTCACAAAAGTTCTTCTTAAGCTCCGTCAGCACGATCTATATGCTAAACTTGAGAAGTGTGACTTAGAGGTCAACCAAGTGTCTTTCCTCTGATACATCATCTCCCCTAGCAGTTCTTTCATGGACCCTGTTAAAGTCAAAGCGATCCTTGAATGGGCGCTCCCGACAAACTTAAAAGCTATACAAAGATTTCTAGGTGTCACAAACACGAGGATGAAGATGGTGACACTTACCAGCAGTTGGCACTACTGAGTACTGAGGTGCGGAGTCTAACGCGCCTCTGGTTTTCACCAGGGACCCCCACAAGGAAGTATGGACTCTGTTGCAAGAGGCATGCAGGTTTCGGCCCTCAGCATCAGTTAGCTGGAGCGGTTATGGTGTGCCAGGATACAGGATGGGGGCCTAGATGCAGCAATGCACGCACAAAGGATAGTCAGCAGAATAAGGTCAAAACCAGAAAAACAGTCACAGCCAAAATCAGAAGCAGGAGAATGGTCAGGAAGCCGAGTCACAACCAGGAAATCCCTCTAAGACAAAAGCAGGAGCCAAAGGAGAAGTCAGGAACAAGCTGGGGTCAGAATCCAAATGAGCAACAGAAACAAACGCTGGAGCAAGGCTGAAGACCAAATACATATAGAGGGAAGTACTCCTTGATTGGTGCTGCGGTTTTCGGCAGTAAGAACGCAACCAACCGCTAACACACGAAAAGAGTGTCTCTTGTAACTATGCAACGGAAATCGTTGCTCTGCGCATGCATGCAGATCAGGACTGGAGAAAGTCTCTTGTTGCTATGTGATGGAATGTGATGCTCTGCACATGCGTGCGAATCAGGAGAGGAGAATGTCCCGTCGCTATGCAATGAGACGCAGGCAGGCGTTCGGCTAGAGGTAGAAGCAGGATGGCACCTGACACAAGGCTTCGCAAATTATTATCAGAGGTTCATTCTTTTTGCATTATCGTAGCACCTATCACCACTCTTACCCGCAAAGGAGCAGATCCTGCCAACTGGCCTTCTGCCTCTGTAGTGTCCTATGAAGCCTTGAAAAGTGCTTTCACTTCAGCTCCAGTCCTCAGACATCCTAACCCAGAGTTCCCTTTGTAGTCGAGGTGGATGCATCTGATCTGGAAGCGGGAGCTGTGTTGTCTCAAAGAGACGTTCAAGACCAGTTTCTTCATTCCTGTGCCTTTTTATCCCAAAAGTTCTCTCCTGCAGAGTGTAATTATGATGTGGGTAATCGGGAACTGATGGCCATTAAATGGGCATTCGAGGAGTGTCGGAACTGGCTGGAGGAGCTACTCATGTTATTTCGGTTTTAATCGATCACAAAAATCTGCCTACATTGAGTTGGCAAAGAGACTTAATTCCAGAATGACCTGATGGAGTCTGCTCCAAGAGCAAGTCCACTCGAAGATCTGAGAAGATCGAGAGGTCTGATGGCATGTGGGGAGGTCTGATGGGCATTTGTAAAGGTCTGATGGGCATGCAAGGGGCATTTGGTTTAGATCAGATGGAATGTGAAGATGTCTCACGGGCATTTGGAGGGAAGATGTTCATGGTATAGAAATGAAATGCAGTGTCGTAGTTGAAGGTATTTGTAAAAAGCAAGCTAAAATAGATGAAAATGCTGCCTGAATTGGGCAAAAGTAAGAAGACCCTCAGAATCAAATAGGTTGCTCAAAGTCATAATAACCTTAGCTATCCTAAAGGAAACATTAAGGTCAGGTACTAGCTTAGAAATAGCGTGAAGGGATACATTTCTGGTAGGAAACATTATATTAGCATCTTTAGCACTAACTATATCCTAAGCCATCACTGAATCTTTAGTCAGAAAGGATAAGTTGTCAGCGGAAGGTCTCCAATCGTTAGAGACCCACAACAGATCAGCCATAGAAAAATCAAGGTTAAACGCACTTTGTAGGTCTACCCAAGCTTTCTGGTGAGGTGGGGGAGACCAATCTCTGTTATGATAGCAGTCATTTATATCATAGATAGATTTAGATCAGGTGGTTGCTCTTGTATTCATGATTGTAAGATACACTTCCGAGCCACTGCCAAAATAATTAATGGTAGTTTTCTACTACCTTCGGATAGTTTCAAGGAAGGGTCTATTATTTCCAACATTGCCCATTTAGGAGAAAGTGGAACACAATGTGTAAATGGTTAGAGGCATAAAGCTATACTTTTCTCCAATTTTTTTGTATTCTGGGACATTCCCACATACAGTGTACAAAGGATGTTCCTTGGGAGCCACATTTCAAACAAATAACAGATAGACCCCTAACATGTCTACACTGAGAAGACAAATAACCTCTATGGAAAATGAAACATTTATCGATAGGAAGTATTTGTTAGCGTAGAACATGAGAATGACAAGGTTTTTAAAAGTTGTTCTAGTGCTATATCATCATCATCAGCTATTTCTATAGCGCCACTAATTCCACAACACTGTACAGAGAACTCACTCACATCAGTCCCTGCCCCATTGGAGCTTACAGTCTAAATTTCCTAACATACACACACACACCGGGAGAAACTAAGGTCAATTTAATAGCAGCCTACTTTTATGTTATAGGACTGTGGGAGGAAATCCGAGCAAACATGTGGAGAACCTACAACTCCACACAGATAAGGCCATGGTCAAGAATCAAACTCATGACCCAGTGCTGTGAGGCAGAAGTGCTGCCAAATAGATAAGGGGAGATTTGGAAACTAATATGACATAGGTTTTAGTCTGAAATAATGCAAATATATTGTCATGGTTGGCTTACAGGAATTTGATCCCTAGGCTCTGCTGAACATGGCTAAGCCCACCCACGGGCACGGAGTCTAACAGACAGGTGGTTTTCACCAGGAACCCCCGCAAGGAGGTATGGTCTTAGCTGCACCAAGTCTGCAGGTCGCGGTTCCATGAGTGAGTGTACAGCAGAATGATGTGGGGGAGCCAGGTGAAGTGGATGGAGACGATGGAGTCCACAGATGAGTGGTATAAATACAGGCACAACAATAATATAGGCTGATGGTCAGCAGCCAATGAGTCACTAGGAGAATAGGTGCTCTGTGGTACACAACGAGAGGACAGAGCCTGTCACTATGAAGTACTCTGGAGATGGTAATGGAAGTACTGGAGCAGCAATAGTTCAACACAGCCAGACGCTGAAGGCTGACTGGAGTGGTGGAGGTAACTTGTAGTTGTCAGAATTACTTTGTGGAATTGATGATACCTGCCAGCAGTTGGCGCTACTGAGTACTGAGGCGCGGAGTCTAATACGCCCCTGGTTTTCACCAGGAACCCCCGCAAGGAGGTATGGACTTTGCTGCAAGGGACGCGCAGGTCGCGACCCTCAGTATCAGTCAGCTGGTGAGGTAACAATTGAGGCAGCGGTGACAGCCCACCAGGATGCAGGATGGAAGAGAAGTCAACAAGCCGGGTCACAGCCAGAGGAACGGATATAGCCAAATCAGAAGCAAGAGAATGGTCAGGAAGCCGGGTCAATACCAAATATCAGTCTAAGCCAGAATCAGGAACCGAAGGAGAAGTCAGGAACAAGCTGGGTCAGAATCCAAGTAACAGCAACACAGGAACAAACGCTGGAGCAAGGCTGAAGACCAAATACTCTGGCACTAGACATGTGTCAGAGGCTGCTTTATATACCCTAAGGTGCCTCCTGATAGGGTTAGGGAGATTTTGTCGGTAACACATGCTGGCTGCAGACAGGTGAGCAGAGATAGCGTCCCGCTGCTAGGCAACAGGACGTGGTTGCTGAGAAGATGAAGGCGTCCATTTCCTGCACCAAGTGTCAGTGCGGAGACGGCGCCTGACAGTAGTAACAGCTGATGAGTCCCAGATGAAATAGCAGCTCTGAACGGTAGTGATGAGTGAACTGGAGCTGTCACAATGAAGTACACTGGAGATGGTAAGTGAGGTACTGGAGCAGCGAAGGTTCAACGCGGCCAGAGACTGAGAGCAGGCTGGAGTAGCGGAGGTAACTCGTGATAGCAGCTGAGGAGTCACAAGTGTAATAGCAGCTCTGAGTGGTAGCGATGAGAGAACCGGAGCTGTCACAATGAAGTACACTGGAGATGGTAAGTGAGGTACTGGAGCAGCGAAGGTTCAGCACAGACCACGAACTGAGAGCAGACTGGAACACAGGCAAACCACAAGAAGAACAGGAACCAGAACCACAGGCTGCAGGAAGTGAGCTTGAACAACAGGCATCAAACAGGTGAATCCAGGTTTAAATAGTGCTCCAGAAGTGCTTAGCCAATGAAAAAGAGGGAGGAGGTCCTGAAGTGCAATAGGCTTGCACCTGCACAGATCTGAATATAGCTGAATGAATGAACTGGAGAATGTCTGATGCTGGGACATGGCAGTTTCCAGATGAATGGACTGCAGGTAACGAGACAGGTACTATCTGTGGGACCGGAGCGTTACATATATGTGCCTCAGGTATCTCTGTATTTTTGCATTATCTGGGTCACTGTCAACGGGTGCTTTGAATAAGCCTACTTTTATGGGTTAATGGATCCAAAGCAAATGGACAATTGATTTTATTAGTGCATGTCCTTAGTATTGCAAATCTGTAGATATCTAGCAAAATGAAAGTATGAGGCCTTTGTTCATATTTTAAGCAAAACATTTAAGCTTGCAGCCCACATCAAGGGTTCTCATTCCTGTCAGCCATACAATGACATCATGGTTCACTGAAGTTCATTTAAAATGAAATGCACTCGCCTCTCAAACATGGTGGATGACAAGCGCCAAGGGATGGTTTGTAAAGCACACCTAAAAGGCCTGATATAAGATGGATGGAAAGTGGCTACAATACTCGGCAATATTTGGAAACAAAATAGAAAATAAATAAGCATGTGCTTGGCCAATCCAGCACTCTTTAGGGTTCCAAGTTTTTTTGGATCCGCCTGAACATGTGCATGGTAGAGAGTGGAAATGCCACTTCAAGTCCAGTCTACCTTAACTTAAGGATGACTCTTTTAATTAACTTTAGTGTTTACATTTTTCTTCTTCATGCCCTATATTAAGAGGGGGGTCATCGGGACTGTCTGTATTACAAGTGCCCTTTTTGGGGGGGTCCAAATGCTTTTATTGACTTTTTTGGACTGAGCCTAAAAATGTGCTTGTCCTCAAAGGTGCAAATGGAAGGTGGAAAATGCATCCCATTGAAAGCATATACTATGATCCAATCTCTGCCAGCTCAGGGTATGTAAAAAGTGAAGTCCTTTTACAGGTAAAGAATATTGTGCTACCTTCTGGAAAAAAGAAATGACATGCACCTTCCTGACCCCTTTATCACTTGATAAATAATAACTTAATGTCTTCCCTAAAAATTAAATCTAGTAATGTACCTAATCTGCTCTCTGCAAGGGCAGCCCAATCTAGCTGATGACACCATCTTGGTTTGCAGACACATGTTTACCCATAAAAACTCAAGAATGTATGCAAAAGTAGCATGTCCTTTCAAAAAAACGAATTTATACTGCATTTTTGCACTTGAGTAGTAAATTAGTCTTAGTTAGTCCTTAGGCAGAGAGTACCATTTGTAATAAAAGAGCCTATGGAGTACATTTATGAAAATTTGTGCAATGGAAAATGTGGCACTGCCCACAGGAACCAACACCCAACAACAGCGCTGATCGCTGGCACACACAAGATCTGCTGATACAATCCGTGAGATGAATAAAAACAATTTATTGATACATAAAACAATAAAAGGAACAAACACTGGCCAGTGTGGATGATAAATGCAATAAGCAGACAAATAATCGCTGATGTCACAAAGATCCAACCACAAAAACTCAATTGATGGATGTTCATATGTCACAATGTCAATGTCAATACCATCTGCCGTTTTTGACTGTCCACGAGTGCCCTCTCCAGCACGGCTCTGATTCGGAGGATTTAAGAGCTCCCGCTGGAGCCATAGGCTTTTCAATCTCTGTCCACCCTTGGACTTAACGGAACAGACTCTCCTTAAGGATATCTATATTCCTCCAGACCAATATACGGGACTGACATCTCTGACCAAGGTCTGTACAGTATTATTACTTACCACGGGGAGTGGATCTCATGTCATTTTAGCCGAGGAGTTCGTGGACTAACGGTAATATCCATTTTCATTCAATACTTACCTGCATTTGAGCTATTGTCATCATATTACGGAGTGGACATTGTAATACTATCTGAGATTGCAAACACTTATTATATTTGGTGTGGCCACACCGCTATTTCTACACTTCATGGTATTGGTATGGGAGTCAGTGGAACATCGTTTTGTAGTCACTATTGACATTGTGACATATGAACATCCATCAATTGAGTTTTTGTGGTTGGATCTTTGTGACATCAACGATTATTTGTCTGCTTATTGCATTTATCACCCACACTGGCCAGTGTTTGTTCCTTTTATTGTTTTATGTATCAATAAATTGTTTTTATTCATCTCATGGATCGTATCAGCAGATTTTTGTGCCAGCGATCAGCGCTGTTGTTGGGTGTTGTTACGATTTGTTTCTAAGATCTCACTGATCTTTTCAGCTGCAGGTGCTGACGCACCTCTTTTCTGCATCCTTTGAGCACCATATTTCTTTGCGCCAAGTTTGTGTTTACTTATTCTTTGCCCATAGGAACCAATCAGATTCTGTGATATTTCTAGTGCAGTTTAGAATATTAAAGCAAACAATACCTATGTCGTTTGAGCCAGTTGCAATATTTTTGGCGTACTTAATATATTTAATTGTATAGAACAGCAAACAATATGACCATGTATTACTAATTTGTGCAAATGTGCCAAGTTGTCTCCCAAGCGCATTTACCCTTTTTACGCTTTAGAAAGCACCCTTGTAAAAGTGGGATGCACCCATATTTGCAGTACCTTCAGAAAATGTGCCTGTTTGGTATAGTACAGTGGTTCCATAACTGTGTGCCGTGCGCTCGCTGGAGTGCTGCGGCGGTCTCACATGGGTGCCTCGGTCAGGGCCCTTTGTAAGGCAGGGGGCTTCTTGGTAAATATTTTGGCATAAGGGTGCCTTGAAAAATTTATGGAGACCCTAAGGGTGCCTCGGGCAGCGAAAGTTTGCGATCCACTGAAATAGTAAAGAAGGCAAAACAATGTCCAACCTACTTCCATTTTAGGACTGTCACCTCCATTCATTTAAACTTTTCAGTTGGACGGGTCTTAAAATAATCATGATAGTGATGGGACATCAAGACTCTTTGTTGCATGTGGTACTTATGTATTTGAATGTTTATTACATTGGTTCAAGTACATCTAGAAATGCACTCGAAGAATGCAACTATAAGGTACAAAATGCTTCATATTAAAAGTATAGGACTGACCAGCTTTCGCTTTGTATGTTGCACCAACGTAAGACTGCTGGTAGTTCACTATACAGTAAATTAACAAACATATATATCTCTAACATTACCCGCAATATAGAAAGTTTCTCCATTCAATAAAGGTGTATGTACACCACAAACATGTTTGCCCCACTGCAGCATTATCTGCTTGTGCGCTGTGAAATCCAAACCCGCTGTTCACACCGTTTTACAGGTTTAAAATCTGCTGAAAGCAGCAACAAATCATTAGGATATTGCAACTATCCTTGACCCTAGTCTCTCTCTCTCTCTCTGTGCATGTTAGGGAATTTAGACTGTAAGCTCCAATGGGGCAGGGACTGATGCGAAGGAGTTCTCTGTACAGCGCTGCGAAATCAGTGGCGCTATATAAATGAATGATGGATGGATCCTTGCAGCAATTTGAAAAATTCCTTAATGGACTATGGAAGAAGCTTTGTGAACACAGTGCTGGGTAACAAACTAATGGCAGCTATTAAATTACCCATGAATATATATTCTAACTTTTTTTTAATAAAAACCCCATGTTATTGCATTGAGATACACACAAGCAGCACTGCACATTTTTGAATACTATCACATACTACACAATACAGCTGCAAATCACCAAACCAATAACACACGAGGTGGTTGTATATATAACTAATGAGCAGGATACATTCTAAGCTAATGGATGACTTTATCTGTAGTTTCATACATTAGACTCAAAGAAAGGACAATTTGGAACCAAGAGAGGGCAGTGGACGTTACATCCCGAAAAGGTGACGGATAGTATAGAGACTGGTTTAAAAAGTCAGGTAAATGTTCCATACTGCAAGTAACACTGGCTAGATATCACTGGGCGCCAAAGAGTCATATCGACAGTAACATAGAGCATAAAGTGGCGGGGACAAGGTTCTGTTTCTACGGCAACCAAACCTTCCTCACTGACTGACACCTCCCTTTAGCCAACCAGCACCCAGGACTATATCCAGGACGTCATCGCTGCCACTTCCATAGTCGCTTCGCGGCAATGAGCTAAAATAAAAAAATAATAAAGCCCCAGCAAGAGAGGGCGTCAACGTTGTGTAAGTTGACAAGCGTGTCTGCTGGCCAACCTGCCCACTCCTATGTACCATCTCAGCCAATCAGCGTGAACGGAAGGCGGAGTTGCACAGGTTTCCAAACGCTCGGCGGCGTCATGGGCTTGAGAACTAAACGGAGATGGAATGTCCCAGTCTGAACCGGTTTCAACCGGTTGCGAGTGTGTGGCACTAGAGCAGAAGAAGAACCTCTTTCAGCCTGCCCGCCCGCTCCGCCGCGCCTCAACCACGGCGAGAAACTTGAAAACACAGCCCGCCTTGCAGTCAGCCGCCCGGGAAGCCTCTCGTACAATGTGTTAGGGCCCCGGAGAGATTATCAGCCATTCATTAGACGTAGACTGCTCGATATTGGCAGTGTGTTTGTAAGGCGAGATCCTGGCCTGGGCCTAGAGACTACCCCCTTCCTCTCCCCATTCATTGGAGTATAAGGGCGGACAGCACCACTCCCCACCTGAAGGCCCCCCATACATTGTATTATATTGTTATATAAACCCTTCACGGAGGGGGCTCCGCACTCACATAATACTACTCCAGTGTGCGCTGGTTACAGGGGGGGGGACTGCTGGTAAGAGGTGGTCACATTGCTGGTTGTTACTGGATTACTGCACAATATTCTACCCCCGTCTGGTGCTGAGGAAGAGGCATCTCCCGCTCTCGGTAAGTGGCCCCGGTGTGTGTTACCCTCTGTGTTGTGTGTACGTGACTGTGTGGCCGGGGGTGGGTGTGTGTACCACACGTTGTGTACGTGTTTTTGTTTGTCCCCACGTGTGGGGTCCAGGGATGAGGGGCACACGGCTGGGCTGTGATAGTTACGGGGAGAAGGTGGCCGGAATAAGAGGCCTGCGTTGTTACACGAGAGGGAGAACTCGTCTCTTTGAATGGAAAGTGTAGAAGGAAATGTCCTAGTAGGCCTCAGGCTTTCAGGGCACTCTCCTGCGGCCGTGCTCCCAGTAAGGGTGGGAAGGACAAGGGCAGATGGAGCCAGCTCCTGGCCTCCCGTGTTTTTGCAGACTTGCTGGCGGAGTGGAAATTTCCAGAAATGTTGGTGTGTGGAGAGGTCCGTGAGCATCACGTGCTGGGGAGGGAGGGGCAGGGAGAGGCTGAGGGAGAGGGGGCATAGCGGCCTCATCTACCTGCCCGCAGCGCCCCACGTTACTGGAGCTGCCCCCTCCCTCCGGCGGCTGCTGGGCTCCGCCTGACGGGGGACCTGCGCTCATTTCATAAACAAACACTAATGTCTGCCCACAGCTCGCTTACTGAGTTATATGTGATCGTCAGCTCGCGTACAATGTGAATTGTAACCTGATTTTCGTTAGATATGTACGAGATGGAGAGTAGCCAGGACACTTGTAGCACGTTGTTCGAGAGATGTGGTTTTTGTTTCATTTCTCTTTAAATGAAAAAAGCCCTATATATTCCTTGTAGGGGACTGGCCATAGAAATTGAACACTAGTATTTGATTTGAAAGTGTGTGGGTGGTAGATGAGGAATAGTATATATCCTTTCTATTGTCTATACACTGTGTTTGTGTAATAGTTTATGATAGTTTGGTAATGGCTCGGTCATTTATGTTTAGAAGTACGCCTTGGACCAGCATTGGTGGTTCAAATAGAAAAGCAATATTAGATTGGGGGTAGAACCTAGTTTAGAAGGCAGAAAGTTATATTTCTAATAACTCAACAGTTTTAACATGAACTCCTGTATATATTGAATATAATAGAGAGGGGAAATCATGCACACACTTAAATACAGTTTACATGTGTTTGTGGCATGTTTTTGTTTTGATTGGTTTTGTTTATTTTTTAACAAAAATAAAAGCACAGTAAGATCTGGGGCTAATATTGTAAGTTGTATACTTGGTGCGTTTGCTTCTTGTGGAATGACTTTTCCTCTTGTAGTTCTATGAACATTGATGTTAGTCTTAGGTATTTGAAAACTGGCTTCCATTGTATATTTTTGCACGGTCACCGACTGAAATCTTCTTCCTAATGTAGCTTTTGTTTTTGGAGTTTAACTTTGAATGTTTTTTATGTTTTACTACTTACAGCATTTTAGGCAGCATTCATTTTGTATTTCCAGCTGTGATGTTTTAGACCTAATATGTACAACAAAGGGTTTGCAGCAGGTCGTGTTAGAAATTCTCATAGTTCAGCTATCAGTACTGTTTAACCACGTGTTAATGATTTGTACTTGCTGACCAGTTTTGTCACATGCTGTTTGGTTTAAGCCAACCCATTAGGTGGTGTTTGAAAATCCATTGCTTTGTTTACTAGCTATATTAGTGTGCCACAAGTAGTTTAGATAGCACATGCCACTTGTTAAAAGAAGGATATGGGAAAGCATTGTTCTATGTATGTTAACTGTTCTTTTGTGAAAAATAGCTTTCCTGGATATCTAAATAACTTGAGTCAGAAAATATATATATTTTTTTTTTTATTAATGCATGATTGTGGTGTACAACTTGAATGTCAAGTGATTTTTTTCATTTACACTGACTTACATTTTGTGTGACAAAGCAATTTTACGTCAATTTTTTGAGTTTTTCAAAGTTAAATGGGGTACAGAAAAAAAGAAAGGGTAACAAGCACAGTTGGTGACAAAGCAATTTTGTTTTTTCTTTGGACATGGGAATTTCCTTTGACAATGTGTGCATGCTTGTGTGTGTGTGTGTGTGTGTGTGTGTGTGTGTGTGTGTGTGTGTATGTATGTGTGTGTATATATCTCATTTTGAGTGCTATTTAGGTCTTACCATAGTTACTTTAGCACAATTCACCTAAAAATGTTGATTGGTTATTCTTGGGAGAACATAGAAAAGGCTACACTTTGCGCCTGGATTGATTTGGCATGAGTTGTCCCAGTTCTGTATAGTCACTCCTAGGCGGCTATCTTCATTCATGTTTCGAAGCGGGGGAGCTCTCCACGAGTGCAGGTGTAGCAAGACTGCCGTGCTTTGTCACCACACTTGCATATATTGCGTGCTGACTTTTCATATGCACTTTCCTGAGTGGTATGAATATATATATATATATATTTATTTTTTTTATAATCTGTGTGTTTATACTTCTCTAATGTGTTTTGAAGTGATATTTTTTGTGCAATTTAAAATGGTTAAGTACCGCTTCAATATTGGATAGCTATAGTTGAGCATATGCGTACCACGTGGGGAGGGTATGCATAAAGGTAGATCATATGATGTTGAGCTCAAACAAGGTGAACATATCTACTCAGCAAAATGAAACTATAGGTTGTATTAATATGTACATTGCGTTTCCCTCTGGTGCGTTCACCGCATGCTTTTGACACTTAAGCTTTAGCAGCAGTCACGGGAACATATTTCTGAGATGACAAAACTCTCCTAGTTGTTCACATCTTGGAGGACACTAACACTCAATGCATTAAAAATAGAACTTGTTCTTTAGTACATTGATACCTGTAGCAGCCCTGTTTTTGCTGTGTTTTAAAGTGCACTAGCTTTTTATTTGTCAAATTATTGAAGGGTAGCCCTATAAGTAGAGTACATGCCATTCAGCAGTGTTTAATTTGTCCCGATTTAAGTGGTGAATGTATATGCATTTTATTGTGTGGCGCACATGCAAGTAGTATGGTTTACTTTAAGGTCTGGTTTACACAATTGCCTTATAGTGGAACAATTTATCCCCAAATTAACATGGTGGGAAACTTATACAAGAGCTGCATTACTTAAGATGTTTTAGCAAGTTTCACAAAGATTTTTATTTTAAATAGTAATTTTTTTTTCAAAACACTAAATCTGAATTTTTTATTTTTTTTTAAATATATATTTTTTAAAACAACATTTAGGGCCTATCCTAATTCTGCAAGTAGTGTTTAGTGGATTTGAAATTTGTGCACCCTTTTGTGTTCAGCGTTTCTTTTAATGTGCTTAAATTCCCAATATTCAGTGGAAATACCTGTTTGCTGAACCTCAAGCAAAAATTGTTGGCTGTGCAGCTAAAAACTTATAACTGCTGTTCACAACTTTTATTCTGCTGCCTTGCTTTTCCAGGTATTGCGAAACATCATATTTTAGCATTCCCTTTCAGTCTATCAATGCATGCTGTTACATGATGATATGCAGAAGTTGTAGTATGAGTATAGTGGACGAAAAAAATGGGGACCATTATACAAAATGCATATAGTTGTAAATAAACTGTAATTGAATAAAGCTCTAACTGATGGCCCCTTTATACCTCTTTATTATAAAAAAAAATGTTTGTTACTCTGTTGTAGTCCAGAGGCTGTTTCCTTTTCTTTATAATCTAATAGGAAAAAGAAAAAGCCATAACCAGTGATGTTAGACCAGGGGTGTCCAACCTTTTAGCTTCCCTGGGCCACATTGGAAGACGACGAGTTGGTTTGGGCCGCACATAAAATACACTAACACTAACGATAGCTGATCATCCAAAAAAACATAGAAAACATAGTTAACATATTAAACTTATTTGGAAATGAAGTTAGTAAGAGTTAGGAAACCTGTTGCAGAATCTTGATTAAAGCAGTAGTCCCATTACCAGCTGCAATTTAACTTACCTGCATCTACCCCTTAGTGGGGTTCGGGGAATTAAATGCCAAAAACTTTTTTTCCTCTTTCTGCACCCAGGAATCATTTTTTTTAGTGACCAGTTTGAAATGGTCAACGATATAGGTAGCATCAGGAGGACTAATAGAAATCTACAGAGATTTAAAGATAGGGTGGCGGAAAAAAATGGCTCATGGAGCAGCCTCCGATGAGGGTAACAGTGGGTGATAATTTCACCCTACTCAGCACTGCACATTTAAAATGGTTTAAAATATTAAAAATACAATCATCTCTTAATATTTATTAGATACATACAGAGAACACAGCTAGTTCATAATTGCATGGTGCAGAAAATCCAAATTCAGAGTAACAACAATAAGATACTGGATAATCTTTCACTGCTGCTGATAGTTCGCGCAGGTGACTCCCCTGTGCTGTGCTACGCAATGGATGTCGGGGGTGATGACATCACCCCCGACATTCACTGCGAGCACCGCACGGAGGAGGAGACCAGGGAGTGACCGCAAGATAAGTATTTTCTTTCTTTTTTTTTTTTGCAGGATATTTTTTTCATTAACAGCGCTGCCCCCTTGCCACAACCGCTGGGCCACATTTACAGGCGGGCTGGGTCGCATGCGGGCCGCGGGTTGGACAACCCTGTGTTAGACTGTTCACTAAGAACCGTAGTGCTGGATAACTGTGACCTGAATGACTGAGTAGCTATCAAAACTCCCAATCAAGTCAGAAGCATTTTCCATGTGCCAGCCAGCAACATGGCCAGTGGTGAGCAGACTGGGGCTGGTTTCCACTGTAACATAGACCTCATGCTTGTGGTCTTCCCTGTTATATTGGGATGTGGCCAAACCTGGTTAAGGATGTTTGCGGTAGGTGAGGCATGCTGCCCAAGTTTTCAGTTTTATATTTAGTATTGCATTAAATTTTTCTTATGAGGAAACCCCTCCCCCCATACAATTTTGAGTAATAGAGCATAGTGGGATTCAACATTTGTGCTTGAGTTACCACCCAAATGGTTATGGACAGGCAGATTCAGACAATTCATTGGGGGGAATTCAATTCCCCCCGAGGTAGCGCTGCGGTAACTCTATTACGGTAAAGTTAACCCGGCTTTCTGCTTGCAGCTCAGGGAGCGTGCGAGCTAAAAGCCGCCGTTGAAACCACCGTAAGAACGGTATTTAAATGCACTATTACTGTAACAACGGTAATATTGCGCATGCTTACTTTTTACAGTAATGCAGCCAAATGAATACCCCCCCATAATGTACATTCACTCATCTGCTGTATAGTTTTGTATATGGAAGTGATATCGATGTTTGGAAAAGTCAAATCTTTTGCATGGGTGATAGTAACATTTCATGCCATGGGAAAATGGAGAATGCAGTAGTCCCTTGGTTTGCTTCAGCTATCTATCTTTTCCTTGAGATTGCATATATTTATTGTAAGCTAGATCTATAATGCTACATTGAGCAGCCTCCCTTCGTAAGGTATGAAGGTCAGTAAGCTTATAAGTAAACTTGAACATGACCTCTTCTAATCATTACTGTTTGTGATTCAGAAACTGTTAAGTGGGTTAAAAAAAAGTTATCTTCTTAAAAATATTGAAAGTCTCCCTCATATCCTCTTAACCACATCTGCTTAAAATACCTTTTTATGCATGCCCAATAGGAGAGACATCCATTAAACACTTATATGGTCCAGTATCCATGTATGCCCTCAAATTGTGATAGCCTGGATGCCTTGAGGCAGCCTCAAACAGTTCTGTTCCAGACTCCTTAATAATTATCCATTTTATTCAAATTGTGGTAGTGCATTCTACAATAGATCTGTTGGTGCCCTTTTGTGATATGACTTCACGTGGCTTAAAAAAAAAAAGTTCACATGTGAGGATCCATTTCAGCTTGCGCAGCTTTCATTTATATTTAAATATCTTAATTTTTTATGAGTGGTAGTTCTGATTGCATATACTGCATGAAACCTGTTCATAGATTCTTTTAAATACGCAATTGCCTATGTTTCAAAGCATATAAAACATTTTAAGCAGTACAATGAGTGTCTGCAGACAACAGTGAAGCATGCTGAAGGTTCCTTGCAAGTTTGGGTCTGCAGTTCAGCAAATGGAGTTGGGGATTTGGTCAGGATTAATGGTGTCCTCAATGCTGAGAAATACAGGCAGGTACTTAGCAATCATGCAATACCATCAGGGAGGCGTTTGATTGGCTCCAAATTTATTCTGCAGTAGGAAAACAACCCCAAACATACATCCAATTTCATTAAGAACTATCTTCATCGTAAAGAAGAATGAGTCCTGAAAATGACAATATGGCCCCCACAAAGCCCTGATCTCAACATCAAGTCTGTCTTTGATTACATGAAGAGACATAAGGTTTTGAACAAGCCTACATCCACAGAAGATCTGTGGTTAGTTCCCCAAGATTTTTGGAGCAACCTCCCTGCTGAGTTCCTTCAAAAACTTTGTGCAAGTGCACCTAGAAGAATTGATGCTGTTTTGAAGGCAGAGGGTGGTCACACTTAATATTGATTTGATTTATATTTCTCTTCTGTTTATTCACTTTGCATTTTGTTAATAGATAAAAAATAAACTATTAACACTTCTAGTTTTTAAAGCATTCTTACTTTGAAGTATTTTTTTCCATACATGCCTAAAACTTTTGCACAGGCTTGTGCTCGCTGATCCCTATGTATAGCAGCCAAACAGACAAAATTGTGCTAATTTATTAACCTTTCTGTGGTGTCAACATAAACATTGCTTCAATGATTTATTTTTATATATTTTTTTTAATAAAAATCCTGCTGTCTATGGATTTTAGACTGTGGGAAGAAACCCATACAAATGATCAGCCTTCAAATGTGTAAGGGTTTCTCTGGTTAAAAGAGCGAAAAATTCCCAACATAATGGTGGCTTTATAATTTTGTAACCCTACTGTAAATGAAAAGGATATAGTAAATTGACAAGGAGAAGTTTAACGTGGGTCTTGGCAACAGTATGTCTCATTTTCATTTCTAATGTTGGGCTAATCATTATCCAGCAATTGCCAATGTAAAACATTAAGGAAAAGTTAAGTTCCTAATTTTGTCCTTTGTGCCCACACCTTGACTAGACTATCTTCATATAAACATTGATATATTTATTGCAATGGAAGTTGTAATTAGGATGTCACTGTCAACATGCTTTGTCTTAAATCCATTTTGTTCAAAAGTTATGCAAGGGTTTTTTTGTGATGTTTTATGCACCTGGTATTGGTTATGGTTTGTCGCTGCCAATCAGTAGTTTTGGGCACTTTTTTTATTTTTAGTTGGTGTATGTAGTTTTGGGAATGGCATTGCACTTGTTTTAAATGATAGCAATGGCTGAAATGTTCCCTCCCCATCTTATCTATACAATATCTTGCATGTGAATCAATTGTAGAATGCCTTCAAATCTGGTGTTTCTATGCTGGTTAGAAAAGGATTTTAGAATTGTTTTCTTTTTGAGCATGCCTGTCTACCCACCTGCTCTTACTGGTCGAGGGATTGATGGTTAGTAATTTAGAGGTGTTAAGAAGGTACCAATGCAAATGTGGAAACTGCATCTTCATGCTGGCAACTTTCCTGCAGTCCCTTTACCATTTTAATTTGTCTGACATGAACCTTGGCTAGAATAACATTTTTTTTTTCTCTCTAATAATAGTTTGAGGATTAAGAAGCCTAGTTGAGATTTGTGAAAGTACTTGCATTGCAGTAATTGAACAAATTGGTTTTAGTTACAAATTCTGGTACTTATTTCCTTTTTAATTGTGAAAACCTTTCACACTGCTAACTTCAGAAGTCCCTCCCAGCTTGGAATAATTTACATTAAAAGCACATGTGGATAGATGGCTTTGATTGTTGCATCCTAAATGCATTTTTGTAGAACTTTTTTATATAAAATGTTTAGCTCTCTTAAATTGGCATAATGCTTGAGTAGGAGATGCTTCATTTTAAGGTTATATTTAGCACATGAATAGTTCTAAAGTATGCATGTATCATCTATCCCACTTAAAGTTGCAGACAACACTGGTCTTGCAGTTCATTGTATGACATGCTGCATAAAGAGAACAATGTTAATAGATATAAAAGCTCACTCACCTTTTGACTGACTTATAAGTTATTAAACTGCTGATTAAGTCTGTTTTAGGGATGTCTACTAGTAAGTATTTGGTCAGTACTCACTGTTTTGATATGGACATATTTTAACAGTGTCTTTTCTCAAATGGCTAAATGTAGAGTTAATTACTTGAATGGTTAAAGTAGTGTGAAATAATAATAATGTGGTTAATTGAATATGACTGAAAATAGTAGTTGAACTTGTCGGCCTGTTTGTTAAAATAAAACTTACTATGCTAATCCTCTTTTTGCAAAACTAAGCCGCATCAATTAAATTATGACAATTTACCTTTCATGTAATGTTGTACTTTTTTAGCCCTTAAATGCATTGATCATTAGTCACCTGAAAATAAATTGGCTATATGCTGTAAATACTACTTTGGTTTTGAAACGAATATCTATTCAGTTAGCCAGTAAACTGCATCACATTAATTTCACTTCTCTCATACTAATGCAGTTGCAGATATGTCAGTGAGTTTCAAAGCAATACCAAAATGCTAGTATGGAAGCATTTGCTTTACAAGCACCAGGTTGATTGAACACTTACGATTTCCTGGCAGGTCAATGGTTTCACTGGGAAACTATATTTTGGAGATAAACATATTAATGATACAGTGGGATAGACAAATTCCTGAAGGGAATTTAACATTTTGTATTGAGTCGGTTTCATAGATGTTAATGTGCCCTACCATACAGCTCAAGCTCCTCCCACACATTTAGGACTGTGTCCTTATGTGTTCTTTTATAGAGCAAAAAGCTAAGAATGCAATTGTTAGGCTGGGTACACACTACAGAAAATTTATTCCGGAGCGATTTAGTTAAAGATTTTACCAACAACTGATGGTCCCAATCAGCATACCGAATCATGTGTACACACTATACACATTTTTGCAAGATTTACCTACAGATTTGTGCTCTTCATCTATCATAACCATCGGCTGAAAAGATTGTGACTCTGTAAACTCTATGGAGATCTGACTACTCTGCTGGTCGTGCATGCATACACACTGTAGAATTTGCACGACATTCCATCGTTTACAGATGTTTAGTCTGTTGATAAAATCAAATGATGTGCTTTGGAATGATAAAACATGATCGTCTAGCATGCACATTAATGCAGTATTGGTCCAATCAGTCATTTATTGTGTGATTGGCACGATAATCTGGAGAAAAACCTGTAGTGTGTACCCAGCCTGTTGCTGTTCTTGCCCCTATATCAACCAGTCTTTTCTGCACATGTGCTTTGGAAAGTTGTCACTCAAACGGTCTGCTTATAGAAGCACCTTTCAACTAACATGGCAACCTGCTGCAGAGAACTGAAAAGAGCATGGTTGTTCATATTTACTTCAGTATAAGCACACCTGATATATTTATATATCCAGGGTTCTACCCAGAAAATTTTGACAGCTGGGTGGTATTAAGAAATAGCTGGGTGGGGGCAATGTAATGCTTTGCAATAATATTGAAAAATGTTGGGAGGTTATTGTCCACACCTGGTCAGACTGGTGGTCAGTGGCTTAATACACAATGCTGGCTGTAGTGCTCACATGGGCCTGTTCTTATAGGAGAAACCATGGTTTATTCTATTATAATAGGACTTTGTTGGGCTCCTAGAGCTGGGTGGCAAGTAAAAACAGCCAGGTGGAGCACCTGGGAAATAGGTGCTGGGGAGAACACTGATATCTATATTTGTTTGATTACATGCAATCAGTATATGCCAAGGAATATATTTTCACCAAGTACTCAAAAGAAAGTTTGGTGTATGCAGCAGCAGGGAGCTCTCTAATGAGCCCAGCTCTGATAACTGGCACACACATCTAAAGTATGTCCCAGAGTGCTGCGCATACTGCCTGGTATTCTGAAGCACCAAATTTAAACTTGTTCAGAGGGGAACTGACCACGGATCAGTTTTTTGAACAATCAGTTTCTCCACTGTGGCATGTTGGTACTTAGGAAATTATGTATGTTAAGTTTCCGCCTGTGGTGATCTCATATGGAGGCACATGTGCTATGGTGTAACCTTAATTGTGCATGTACCAATGATTTAAATAAAACTCTGTTCCTCTAGGCTAGAGACCTGTTGTAAGACCAGATGCAGTGAAAGTCTTCTCGTGTGTGTGTGTGTATATGTGTGTGTGTGTATGTATGTGTATATATATATATATATATATATATATATATATATATATATATATATATATATATATATATATATATATATTATATACACATATGTGTGTATGTATGTTATATGCAAATCTTGGATAATTATTGTAGAATAAACAATAAATATTCTAATTGTAATGTGGAACATCCCCTTGATGAAGTCTGACTGAAATATGTTGGGGAGAAGATTCTCTTGAACTCTGATCATATAGGCTCCATACTAGGCCAGCTGCTGAGTATCCATAGTTGCTGATGCATGCAGACTGTTCAGATCTTGTAAAGCTAGTTAATCCATAAGAGGTCTATAATAACCAGATAAACTGTTTTTATTTATCGATGTATACTTGGTGGGTTTGTTTTTTTTTTTTGTTTTGTTTTTTTTTAAATACCCCATGTGTATATAAAAAAGTTATGTTTTTTACAGTATCACTTTTTATTATATATTTTGCACACTGCACTCTATGGTTTCTGGGACTTATTCTGTTGCTTTAGGAACAAGTCAGATTTTTGGAGCAAGAGTCCTCCAATATTTCCATTTAAGCCTTTTATTTTATATTGGAACAAGGTCTTACTTTTAAGTGTTGAGCACAGAGTTTACTGTAAATGTGTTAATAGACGAGTTTGTGTATCGCTATATATCTCCTAGTGCGGCGGTTCCCAAAGTGTGCGCCGCGGCTCCCAGGGGTGCCGCGGCGCTGTCACTGGGGTGCTGCGAGCCAGCCATAGGAAAAAACAGAGCACATAAACTTACCAATCCGCGCGGCTCCGGGACCCAGCAGACTCCTCTCTCCCGCAGCTGTCACTGACGTCGATATTCAGTGACAGCTGCGGGAGAGAGGAGTCTGCTGGGTCCCGGCGCCGCACGGATTGGTAAGTTTATGTGCTCTTTGTTTTTTCCTATAGCTGGCTCGCGGCAGAGGAGTGAGAGGGAGCGGGGCAGACAGCGGGGCACATCGTGAGAGGGGCAGTGGAGGGGGACACAGTGTGACAGGGCAGAAGAGGGGGACACAGTGTGACAGGGCAGAAGAGGGGGACACAGCGTGACAGGGCAGAAGAGGGGGACACAGCGTGACAGGGCAGAAGAGGGGGACACAGCGTGACAGGGCAGAAGAGGGGGGGACAGCGTGACAGGGCAGAAGAGGGGGGGACAGCGTGACAGGGCAGAAGAGGGGGGGACAGCGTGACAGGGCAGAAGAGGGGGGGACAGCGTGACAGGGCAGAAGAGGGGGGGGACAGCGTGACAGGGCAGAAGAGGGGGGGACAGCGTGACAGGGCAGAAGAGGGGGGGACAGGGCAGAAGAGGGGGGGACAGGGCAGAAGAGGGGGGGACAGGGCAGAAGAGGGGGGGACAGGGCAGAAGAGGGGGGGACAGGGCAGAAGAGGGGGGGACAGGGCAGAAGAGGGGGGGACAGGGCAGAAGAGGGGGGGACAGGGCAGAAGAGGGGGGGACAGGGCAGAAGAGGGGGGGACAGGGCAGAAGAGGGGGGGACAGGGCAGAAGAGGGGGGGACAGGGCAGAAGAGGGGGGGACAGGGCAGAAGAGGGGGGGACAGGGCAGAAGAGGGGGGGACAGGGCAGAAGAGGGGGGGACAGGGCAGAAGAGGGGGGGACAGCGTGACAGGGCAGAAGATGGGGGGGACAGGGCAGAAGAGGGGGGGGACAGGGCAGAAGAGGGGGGGGACAGGGCAGAAGAGGGGGGGGACAGGGCAGAAGAGGGGGGGGACAGGGCAGAAGAGGGGGGGGGCATTGTGAGAGGGGGCAGTGTGTCTGGATGCAGAGGGGGCAGAGTGCCTGAAGGCAGAGTGTCTAAATGCAGAGGGGTCATTTTTGCATACAACTAAATAAGTATTTCTGTCCTGACCTAAATACTTATCACAATTTTTAGACCCAACTAAAACAGGACTGCTCAATAATTATTTTGGAGGGGTGCCTTGAAAAAATTTGGAGACTCTAAGGGTGCCGCGAACTGCAAAAGTTTGGGAACCACTGTCCTAGTGCATTAATTTATGCTTTTCTACAAATTAGTTTACATTTAATAAACTCGTTTTGATAAAGCGGGTGATAGGAAAAGTTGCATGTAAAATGGCTGAGTATAACGGACTGTATACAAATGAAGTTTTTTTTTGTAGTGTCACTTTTCTTAAAGCCTCTGGCCGAACTATTAAGGTTTCTTTATATAGCACCACCCATATTGCGCAGCACTGTACAGAGAATAAATAAATAACATCAGTCCCTGCCCCATTGGTGCTTACGTTCTAAATTCCCTAACACACACACACACACACACACACGCACGCACACACACTTGTTGTTGCATCATGAGGACCCATGTCTGGAACATGGTGTATAGGGACCCCCCTTTCCTAATGCCCTGTCGACAGAACAATCATAGGTGTATGTGTAAAAGCGGGTTGCCGCATGAGATTTACACTTTGACTTTGCATAAAGTACTGACATGGACTGCAAGATGGGGAAAATGTCAAGTATTTTCGCCGTCTGAGGACATCCGCATGTCTGCTTAAACCAGCACTTAGCCATGGAGGTTACAGCGCTGTTCAACCACTGCGCATCATTTCAACAAGTTTGATCCGTCTTTAAAGCTGTTATGCGGTTCTTTATGTAGAATTTCAACACCGACCAGTTCAAAGTTTTAAGTCTCATTGTGTTGCGTGCCTCATGGCTGAACCAATCATGCTTTCAGGGCACTTGGCATGTCTTTATAAACTTCATCAGTTGTTTCTCCATAGCCTTGACCTCCTCTCTGTCACAGGTTTTCCCCTGCAGTTCTTTACCATCTCTGTATTTTTCCTTTTCAGGTTGCAAAGTTCTTTTGCCTAGCAAAATTGTGTGCTACACCTACCTGTGGGTGCAATGGCTGAGCACTGGTCTAGTGTTGCCAGGTCCATACACCGCCTCTCTTCTGACATGGAAGTGTCGACAAATGCTTGACCACTTGTGCCTCTGTCATGGGGGTTTGCTGATCATGACATGTGACTCAGTAGCTGGACCTGTTCTGAAAATAAAGATGTGTAAATGACTAACGTACAATTCAAAAGAATCGTCCGACACCAAATTTCAAACTTACCGTCTGGATCAATGTGCACCTCGTCCAAATTCTTACCTTTGAATGTGGCTTATCTGCCACTCTTGATAGCCATTAACAGTTTGCTGATCTTTGCGATTTGGAGGGTACCTTCTGGGAGCCGGTAATACTGCCGCTGCACCCTGATGTCGTGCCCAAGGAAGTCTGCTAACTGATCCAGTTCTGTGTCGTTTAGTTTGAGGACCTTCAAGAGTGACATCGTGCTTTCAAAGCTTCATGGAAGACAGAGTGTGGGGATGTTTTGCCCCACACTCACTGGCAAACAGTCATGCAGTCGGAGCCTCTGAAATATGACAAGGCAGCTGGTCTGGCAAACATGTAGACATTTTGGATATACACGTCTCTGCGAGAAGTTCCATTGCAGCTTGCGTGGTGTCTGCAAGATGGGGACTCTTCTCCTTCGTTTTTCTCAGATTTCGATGCAAGTGAAGTGCCAACAGAGCTTCTTCTCAACCCCTGTAAACGCTAGGGCCATATCTTCGTGGAGATCCAAAGTGTATCTTGAGGGGTAGTCTGCAACATTTTGGAAACTTCCCCCTTCCTTTCTCCCATTGAACAAAATCACCTGTGCCAGGGTGACTTTTGCAAGCAGTGCCCAGTGGATAGTCCACTTTGGCACTTCTTGCTGTTTTTCATCAAGGTACAAATGCATCTTTTTCACATTTTCCGTGAAAGGTAAGAGCTGAGGCATGTTTCACTTGGCCTCCTTAAGAGTTTTCAAGGCAGCTGATTAAACTCATTCCATCAACTCATTCCATCTCGCCTCGCATATCCTCCTGAAGTTTTATGTTTTCAACCGCAGCAGTGCAGCTCTCCATCATGGCTCGACAATCCTCGCTATTTTTTGCAGGCTGTGCCTGACCTTGAGTGCCAGCGAGGGCGTCCTTAAATGTACCGGTCTCCTCATCATAGCCTGCTTCACTGCGTCTACTACTTGCATAAATAATAATAATTCGATAGGGTGGTAAATTCTTCCACCCTCTTAAAGGAGTAGCTCTTCTGGCCTGTAGCAGTAGCCTGCCCATTTCTCTAAGCTTCTGACAGATGCACTCGTGCCTGCCAACATCTGAACCGACCCGGTTGAAGAGATGCTGCCCCATCTGCGTGGTGCATCAGTCATTTTTTTATTAAGACTTCATTCTGGTTCTTGTCACTCAAGAGCTTCCAAAAGCCACCACTGATGTCAGGTGCGACAGGCTGAGGAAAGGCACACAGTGACTGGACTATTTTTTTTGCCAGGTATTGGCTTGTTGCCCCTTTGGTTTAGCTTACATCTCCAAGTGTCTCCACAGGTATTTCCTTGCAAACAAGCCTTGACAAGGATTCACAGTGCGTGAAGCCTTCCGCATTCATCTCTTTGCCTGGCAGTTTGCATGGTACCAGAACGCCATGTCCTGTACACAGTACCTCAGCGGTGTGTGTGCAAAGTTGCCTCTGTTAAGATGTGCCAAGTGCATGCACCTTTCTTTCGAGTGCTTTGAGAATTGCATGGCCCGTGCTACTTCAGTCTCATTGCAGTGAACATGCTCCATGCGTTGGGCTATTTTTGAGGGGTTTCTCACAGAGGCAGTACTGCTTTTTGTTTTACACCCTGGAGCCATCACTTTTAAACTCCACACAGATAAGAGTATGGTCTGAATCAAACTCATGCGCTCAGGGCTGTGAAAGCGCAATGCTAACCACTGTGCCACAGTGTTGGTCTGTAAGTTGCTTTAAATAATTTCCATATCTTGGCTTCATGTTAAAAAAGTAAGAGTAATGTGCAAACTATACAATACTATATAAGTTAAGCATAGGCGCCATCATTTTAAAGTAAATGTACTACTTGGCCATCTAGTTTGTCTTGCATTGTCTGCTGGGGCTTAAGCCAATTTATTTTTTTGTTTAGGGTATTGCAGCGCCAAAAATTCCTAAGGAAGGTGTTTGTATCACTTAGGTATGCTTTAATTGTCTTGGTGACAATGGCAAGCACACATACATTCTACCCATATGTGTAAATTAAAGGGGGTTTCGAAAATATGTTGGTTATTTTTTGGGGGGGGGTGGGGGGGGTGTTTCCCTTCCAATCTAGTGTACCTTGTATTCACCTTTCACATGGAAAGAGCTGACTTGGCAATGTCTTTGTATAATCTTATACCCCATTCGTACTGCACCAAAAACCCGGGTTTTTGCAGAGGCACGCTGAAAAACCCGGGTCTTGGTGCAGTATGAATAGTCCAACCACAAAATCCCGGGTCTAAAATCTCGGGATTTTGTGAGGGGTAATTCCCGGGTTGGACCCCGCTCGCCTGCAGTATGAATGGTGCAACCCGTGTAATTCCCGGGTCTCACCATTCATACTGTAAAAAAAATAAATGGGGAAGTAAAAAAAAAGATTTTAATTTAATAAAAAATACATAACAATTGTTTACTTAACTTATTTTCAGCCAGCGGTGTCTCCGGTGCGTTGCCGGCTGTCAGGGGGGCCTCTGGGTACTAAAATGACGTCATTTCTAATGGACTAGAAATTACGTAATTTTAGGACCCAGAGGTCCCCCTCACAGCCGGCAACGCATCGGAGACACCGCTGGCTGAAAATAAGTTAAGTAAACAATTGTTATGTATTTTTTATTAAATTAAAATCTTTTTTTTTTTTTTACTTCCCCATTTTTTTTAAATTTATTTTTACAGTATGAATGGTGAGACCCGGGAATTACACGGCCCTGTGCCCCGGCAATAGCGGCAGTATGAAAGTGGTATTAATAATCTGTTTGTTTGTTTTTTGTTTTAGAATGGGTCTAAAGTCTTTTGTTTAGTATACACTAATAATTGTGCTGGGCTGTGGCAGAATGCAAGTATCGCCCCTTTTCATAAGGGGGCAACTTGTGACATGTTGATTAAAAGAAAATGTTCTTTAGTTGCTCTATCAGGTGTTAAGGATTTTTGTTTTGGGGGATTTTCACCCTCCTTACAACTAGTCATATTATACAGCCAAAGAGTGGTGCTAGATTCCCCAGCCCCCCACCCTCACCCCATGTAAGCTGAAGATGTCGCTATTTTTATTATTACTGCACATGAAGTGGTTTGGTTGGTAATGAAAAGACGACACAATTTTAATCAGTGTTAATTAGACTAGGCTAAAGCTTTTTTTTTTTTTTTTTTTTTTTTTTTTTTTAAAAAATTTAAAAAAAAAAAAAAAAAAGTACAATTAACTTTTATACATCTAAAACTTTTTTTTTTCCTTTTGCAGTTTTTAAATAATGAATTTTAGGCTAAGAAAGGGATGGCAAATATAGACAGTAGGGTCATTTTGTTTATATAGGGTCCACACTTGAAGCACTTTTTCTTGAAAATGTAAACAATGGGGGGTTAACGCCATCTGGTGCTAGTTTCACAGTTTAGTATTTTGAATGCCGATAACATTCTACCTAGATCCCACTGAACACTTTTTTGGTGACTGTTTTTATTCTCTTGTTGGCATAGGGTTGACTTTTTTGGCAGCTTTCATCCCTTTCCTCTTTTTAGAAATTCATTTGTATTTCTCTAGTTTAACATGAAATGTGTTATGTTTTCAGTAATCTATGCCAGCAATTATGACCATGTTAGCAGACCATGCAGCTCGACAGCTGCTGGATTTCGGACAGAAACTGGACATCAACCTTTTGGACAATGTGGTGAATTGTTTATACCATGGAGAAGGAGCGCAGGTAACTTAACATAATTTTTTTTATTTATTTTTTTATGCTCCCCTCATACATTTAATAAAAGATATAGATTTTATATATTTGGGTATGACATGTTGCTATTAAGTACAGCTGAAAATATGATTTCCCAGAGGGAATAGCACTAAAGACTTGTTTTGATGTTGTATTGCATGTTGTGGCTAGCAACATTACATTTTAAGTACCTCCTTGTTTAACAGGAGGTGGTAGTTCTCAACTTACCCATTTCAACACATTTGCATTTTGACTTTTTGTAGCTCTTCTTGGCCATTCATAGCCTCCAATATACTATTGGCTTAATGAAACCATAATCAGGTTGTCATAGAATGTTCCCAGTGTACTGTGCAACAAATGAGACGTAGAATATTCTCTGGATGATGTTACTTATCAATGGCACATGTAAGTTCTGCAGTTTTTTTTAGTGTACATATGCATTTCTGATCCATTTTCTCCCCTCCCACACTTTCAACATAGCAAAGAATGGCGCAGGAAGTATTGACCCACTTAAAAGAACATCCTGATGCCTGGACAAGAGTTGACACAATTCTGGAGTTTTCACAGAACATGAACACCAAAGTAAGAATATTAAGCTTATTTAAGATAACTGCTCTTCCCTCCTCATCTCTGCCCCTTCCCCCTGTTCCCTCCCTACCAACTTTGAGGAAGGTGTCTTAATTGCTCATCTCCAGCTCTTCATTATTTGAAAATACCAGTTGTGTAACTTTCCTTGTTTAAGTGACTATACCATTTAATAATATACAGTTTGTAAAAACAAAGTCGATTAAGTCGTATTCTAATTTAATGTATTTCTCAAAGGCCTTCAGATTTTAAGTTAGTTAATTGCTTAAAAGGGACTTCTAGTAGTCAATGAAATGTCCAGTTTCAAGATGAATGAATATTCCATACCCCTGATTAGTACAGAAATGTAGGGATTTTTCATGTTGACTCTTCAATCTTGGATTTTTTTTCCCTTTCAATTCTATCCCATTTTACAGATTGTCAGTGTATAAATTTGCAAAAATAAAATTAGATGTTATAATTTGGGTATGTTTTTATAAAGGCAAAATTTTGGTTGCACTGAGACTGTAATTTGGCACTTTGAACATTGTCCTGTTTGTTAAGATGTGTAAAATAGCCCTGTTGCTATGTTACATGTAAAACTTTTTTTTTTTTGTAAATACTGTTTGTTTTTAGTGAAGTTTCGGAAGAATGAATTCACATGCACTTTGAGTTTTCACTTATTGATCTGATTTTTTTACATTTTAGTGACACATTATGCAAGTGTAATATTTTTACATAAAAAGACCTCTGGCGTCAGTTTTTAGTTCATGTTGTATATTTTTACATATAGTTCTAGATCATGTTTGAATTGAAGCTTATTTTTGCCATTGCCACATAGATGCAATATATGCAAATATGTTACATTTTTATTGCATCTTGCAATATTTACTTGTACCCTGATGACGTCTAAAAGGATGCATATAAAAAGGTTAGTTTTAACTGCACAATGTTACAAACATTCCCTTTTGCATTTTTAAGGTGTCTTGTTGGCAAAACAAATTTTCTGAACTTCCTCAAAGTGCTAACCTTAGTAACAGTATTTGCTTGCCTGGTCGTTTTTTTTTCTTTTTTTGCTTTTAAATACTGACAGACATTACTAATGTTTAAGTTGATTTATCAACAGTATATTTAAAAACTCAAAATTGTCTTGTGAAAAAATGACATGATTAGCGGAACAGAAAGAAAGCAACAGGTAAAGAACTCTTCGATTTACATAAACTGCAAATGATTTGGTGCTAAAATTTCTGCACTATTACATTTGGCTTTTATGCAATTTTTTTTTTTTTTATTTATAAAGCTGTTAACGCTACTTGATATTAATCATAATGTTCCATTATGTTGATTGCTTGTAATAGGAAGAAAAGGGGTGTCTTCCTGTGCAACTGACACAGCTAGGCTTTGACGGCAGGCCTCCACAAGGTCTACCCTTTTCATTCCCTTTAACTGAATTCTGTTCATCAATTGTTTTTGTTTCATGGGTGGGTGTGGGGTTTTCTGGGAGGGGGGTGGGGGCTCAGTTGATAGATTTCATTAATGAGGGTACATAGAAATTTCTGCCACAGGGATCATGTTCATACATATTGCAATCCATTTTTGCTGTTGCCAATAAGGTTTTTTTTTTTTTTTTTTTTTTTATTAAAATATTTAATCATTTTTTTTATTTTTTAGATTGCGTTGAAACAAAATATTAACTAGTTCTCCAAATTACATTTTATATTTTTCATGTCTAGTTTTATAGATTAGCTAATGAAAACAATAAGGGAAGGCTCTTACATTAATTGACATTCTGTCCCAAATAAAGCCCATGTGAACAATCAATTTGGTACTACACAAATGTCAACATTTTGACTTTCTTCTAAAGTAAGCCAGTTGTCAGGGATGTATACTCATACATTCCTCTAGTTTTATCTTAACATTTACCTGCAGATGTTTTTGGCCATAGGCCCACCCCTTTTCTATGCTGCAAATGGCTTATTTCTTTCATAACCAGTAGAAAAACAGAAATGATCCAAGCACTATTTTAAACTTCTAAAGTTGCTGCTGAGGTGTTTCACATGTATCTTTGATAAAACTTAGTTTGAGACACAAATGTCCTTTTTATAAAACAGCAAATGGAAGTTAAATTCTTTGTATATTGTGTATGAAATCTTACGTGATCCCTTTGGTTGAAGTTATATTGATCGACTTTGTTGTATATTGACTAACCTTTTGTAGTAAAAACTTTTATCCTGGGTCAAACTGCATATTTGAATGCAGAGTCTGAAAAGTTTACCTTTCAGGTATCCTGGTGGCAATAATGTCATTGTATTACATGCAAGGGACTACTCATTATTTTTTTATTTTATATTAAGATTTATTAAAAGATCCTGGAGCTTATTTAACACCTTGATTCAGTTTATTTTTGTAACCAATATTTTAAATTGACTTCAGTTTTAACACACACACACTGGCATAGTCAGAATTATAAAGTAAGTGAGCGTTACAAATTAAAGGCAACTTCTCTTCATAATCTGTGTCTTCCCATGTAGCCTAGGATCAACTGAAATCTCCCTTTGTGTTGGCTTTCATTTTCACAAGGTAGTTCTGTTTCTGGAACCCTGAAGTCATTTGGTTTAAACCGACTGCTTGTTGGAATGGAGTTTTGACTATCCAATTCAAAGCAGAGGCTGCTTTCCGTATTTGAAGTTTGTGTTACATGTGAAAAAAGTACACCCTCCTGTATGCGTTTTCATATCCGAACATAAAGTTCTAAAATTCAATTAACCTTGTGGCAAATAACACATGTAAGATTTTATTTTTCAACAAAAATGGAGCCAGCTTGGAGAGGCTTTGTGTGTAGTACTACACTTGCAGGACCTTTAGCAACAATAACTTGAAGTAATCCTTTTCTGTTGGCTCTTGAATTGTATTTTAAGACATTTGGTCCACTCCTTACAACACAGCTTGAGTTCAGTATTTTTAAAGGGCAATCATATATGCACAACTCTTGTAAGCCTCTTCCTCAGCATCTCAGGGGTGTTGATGGTCTAGCCTTTATTTGTGTTTATTTTTTCTCCAGCCATGCAGCTGTAGGTTGGCTAGTGTGTTTAGGATCATTCTCGTGTCGCATGAACAAATTTAGGCAGTGTTGATGGCCTCTTATTTGCTTATAGAATAGTTGAATAGAAAGTTCATAGTAGACACCACGATTGTGAGGCGTCCAGGTACTGTGCTGAAAATTACCTCTCCAGCACTGTGCTTTGTGTGTTCTACAGGGAGAGCTTATTTGCATATGGAGAATGTAGGCCTTAAATTGTTTGCAAATGACCTTGGAACACTTTCCAGACAGATTGGCAACAATTGCTCCTCTGAGGCTATTGCAGGTGTCCTTTCTCCTTGGAATGGTAACTCAAAACTCCAGTGCTCCAGAACTAATTACTAGATACTGCTTTTGTATACAGATAATAACACTTCCTGATGATGAAATAATGAAGTCCACTTAATTGGTTGCACCTAGCTCAAATTAACTTTATTGCTATGGAATCGGTAAGGGTGTACTTCATCACACATAGCTTTTTCATGCTGGATTTTTTCAAGGGAAATCTGTTGTTGGGTATTTATCACATAAGATTAATTTAGCAGATTTTATGGTAGCTACTAAATGTATCAAATGTTATCTTGGAGTGCCGCCCCATTCAGATTTGTATGTGTATTATAGCTTTCTTTGTTCCATCAATGCTTTAGGGTAATGTCCTCACACAATGTAGGTGCTTGCAGCTTTATGATTTTTTAGGTGCACTAAAGGTACCTATTTATAGGGTGGTGGTGGTTCTGAAAAGAACACTTTACAACAATCCTTGGCTTTTCTATAGGCATTAACCATGCTAAATGTAGCCAAATATAAAGATAATTACTAAGAGGAGCAGCAGTTGGTAAGAAAAGAGGAGAGTATAGGTTTTTGAATGCGTAATAATGTGACTGTGTGTGGATACTTACTGCGTGTTGTCAGAAGTTCAGTTTATATTTGAAGTTCAGGTTCATTGTGTATCAGGTTTTTTGTTGTTTTTTGTAGGAGAAAAAAAAAAAATCAGGTAAAGGTGTAGTGCTTCTGATTTGGTTTAGTCTGTTCTTTCTGCAACTTTAAAGCATTAGTTTCTGTTTAGTATACAAGTGGAATGTCCGTTTTGCTTTTCTGTTTTGAAATTGAGGGGGACATCTCTCCAATGGAGATGTTTTAGCTGTAGTATTGCTTGTTATGTTATGAAGAGGGCTTGATCAGCATGGTAGGATGTAGCTGATTAATGTAGATCTTTTACCTGTGTGAGGATGGGGACCACCATCTCTTTACTCTGAGCTGGTAAAGCTCTTGCCATCCTGATCATTGTCTGTCTTCAGACTGAAATGTTCTAGTTGCAAAGACTTTCATTATTGTGTTTAGCTTCTGCAGCAACGCGGTTCAGTACTTTTCTGCAGCAACGCGGTTCAGTACTTTTCTGCAGCGGCTGGATGCCCTTGTTGCTTGCTTGGAAGAGTGGTGTTCTCGGCTAGTATATGGTGTTTGAATGGATTTCCTAACCTCCATCAGTCAGCCTCCAAAGTTCTACACCGTTTGGAGAATTGAGGTTATAATATGCACATTTGTGAATTATAAGTGGTTGTATGTGTCGAACGTGTTGCATGTGCAGTTCCACGTGATGGAGATATATATATATATATATATATATATATATATATATATATATATATATATATATATATATATATATATATATATATATATATATATATATATATATATATATATATATATATAGAGCTCTCCTGTTTTCAGAACATTTACCCTATATAGAGGCACCTGTTGTTGCAGCTAAGAAAGAGCTTCAACACCTACATAGTGTGGGAACATTAGCCCACAACATGAATGCAAGAGCTAGAATCCATATCTGTATGAGTCTCTGCACGAACTGGGTTGGAACCCTTACCTATTCTGCATAGTAGGACTGAAGACCACCATATGAAATTATGAGTGCAGATGGTCTACACCCACTCTGATCAAATTTTATGGTGGTGGCTTGAAGATTTATTTATTTTTATTTTATTTTTTTTACATTGGAGGACATAACAGATTTGCCAAGTGTTCTTTTCACTTGACCAGACATACTTAAATGTCAGCATCTTCTTTACTACAAAGTAGCAGTTTTGGCAGTAAAGTGGTACTTTGTCTTTAATGTATGTTGTACGTGCTAGTGTCCTGGAAGTCCATTATTTATGAAAATTGTTTTTAACCTTTGTCAGCTGCACATGTACACTATATACACAACTATATACACAATAACTGTAACACCTTGCACATTTCGTATTACTGACCCACTGTTTGCAGTGGGTAGATCCCACTATGGGTAAATATCCTGTTTCCTAATTACAAAGGACAAGTTACCAACAGCATATGATTTGAGCTATGAGCCCCATAACCGAAGACGTAGCGTTCCTTTTAACCTACAAGCACCAGGCGAAGAAGGGCAGAGGATGGCATGTAATATGTTTGATAACACCTGATTTTTACCTGTTTCCTTTTTAACTTGTGGTTTGCATTGTTACAAGGTTTTAGAAGGAAACATTCAGAATTTTCTCTTCGTAATCTGGATATTGACCGGCTGAATTTGTACTTGTTTTGGGGGTTTTGTTTTTTGCATGCTGGGTCTCAGAGAGGGATTGGCACCTTTGCTAGTAAGGGACAAGGGGTATCGTTGCATCATATATACGTTGCTAAAGTAAGAAAGCGTCTTTTTCAATCTCTGACATGTTATGCTTAATGTTTAACTGGCAACTGCCACTTGATATTAGTTCTATAACAATTTCACTATAGGGTTATTTGGTGTGATGAATCTTGACTTACGTTTTGGTTACACAGCAGCCAGTAAAATTGACAGTTTAGAAGGTGTTGTAACCAAGCAATGAATTTCTTATTTATCACAAGGCATTTCATCTAATTTGGAAATCTGATATTTAAACTTGTTATGAGCAAATTGGCGGTTTAAGTAATTTAGAAGAACCAATTTCATATTGATAAAGGGTGGTTAATGTAATGCACATTGAACCCTTGTTTACATGAAAATACCTGAAAGGTAAATGGTAAACAGATACTGCAATTTGTTTTCACAGTATAAAAGTTAGTGTAAATGTTACATATGCTGTGGGCTGGTCTATATGGGGAGGGGATTAGTTCATCTTTGGGTTCCTTGCTGAAGTTGTAGATTCACACCAGTGAAGTGTGTTGCCAATGGCAGCATTTGTTATGTAGAACAACTAGGAGATTCTTATAAGTTCATGCTACACTAGAATCTGTATTTAAATGCATTTCTAATTACTCTTGTTGTTTGTGACTTTTTCTTTCTTTCCTTATCTTTTTAGTAGCCTATCTGGCTACAAATAGCTTACTTGATACATCTTCCTGGTGTGAGCATGATCAAACAGCAGGGATACTTGTTTAAATTCTGAGCAATAATTGTGCATGAAAACTCATGGGATTGTAGCTGAATTACATGTTTTAGTTAAATTGTCTTCAATGTTCATGTGTGAATGAGTTGGCTGTGAGAGTATTGGGAGTGATTTAAATAAATTGATGATTTGTAACTATGGAATGCTTACATAGTTCTGTTCTCCAATTTTAGTACTATGGACTGCAAATATTGGAAAATGTGATCAAAACGCGATGGAAAATTCTCCCTCGGAATCAGTGTGAAGGTAAAGATTCACTTTACACTTAAGCAATATTTTTAACGGCACAAACTAAACTTTTGAACTATTGATATTGCTATTATGGACTAAACATAAGATTTTCAGTACTTCCTGCTTAAATAATTCCAATGTATTTACCCTCCAACGGTAAATGCATAATACTTTTTCTTTTTTTAACTGTATTTCTGATTTTCCATGCTAGGTATAAAGAAATATGTTGTTGGACTCATAATCAAGACCTCTTCAGATGCGACATGTGTTGAGGTAAGCACATTGTTTTCCTAGAAATTGGTGCTGGGTGAATATTGACCAGTGAAAACACTGCTGTAATTGTTGTTTTTCTTTCAGAAAGAGAATGTGTACATTGGGAAACTAAACATGATCCTTGTTCAGGTGAGTTATTTTAAATGTGTATAATGAGAGAATTGACAATAAAAACTGGTGTTTGGAAGAGACCAGTAGGCATCGTTAACTTGCTAAAAGCTTTTCAGTGCTTTACACATGTGAAATAAGCTGCTACGTAATTTGCAGATACTGAAACAAGAATGGCCTAAGCATTGGCCCACCTTCATCAGCGATATTGTAGGAGCCAGTAAAACCAGCGAGAGCCTCTGTCAGAACAACATGGTAATTTTGAAACTTTTAAGTGAGGAAGTTTTTGACTTTTCCAGTGGACAAATTACACAAGTGAAAGCCAAGCATTTAAAAGACAGGTAAATTCTTGTTTTATGCAACGTTTTCGGGGGGGAATTAAAGCAAAACTGCAAATGGAGAAATCTGTTTTTAACACAGCAATTGTTCACTTTAATAGAATTATTATTTTGGGGCTTCAGTTATGATTTTAATTTATGCAATGGAATCATTGTGGCTGCTTGATTTGATGTTTCATAAAATATTTGCTTACAGTTAAAATCAATTTTCGTTTTAAATTGTGCTCTATTACATGATCTGTTCAAGATTTGTCAGTGTTTTTATAAACTGCATATGACTTGTTAAACCAAATGTGCTTTACTGGAAAACGATCTGAACCTCATGCTGAATCCATTTTTTTTTTCTTTTAAGCTTATAGTGGCATTGTTCATTGTGACATTGTTATAGTGACATATTAGAATCTACGACTTGCTTTCTGTTAAGTTAGTACACCATTTACACCTAGTTTGTTGTAGTGAACTTCAGAACTAGAGAAACTAAAAGTTTATCATGCTCTTGGGGGCACTGGAACCATAGGTATAGAGCCTCAGTAAGAAGATTGGATCTTTAATCCAGTCTTCTGCAGAGCTTACTCTGTTCGTAGCACAAGGAGTGGTGAACAAAGAGTTTTCTGTCTACCCACTCACAACTTCAGATATGGAGCCTGTTTCGGTGGGCTTGTCTAGTAGACAACTTGGGCTCAAAGGCTGGAGCAGTCAGTTCAGGACTTGGTGAGGTTTTTCAAAACTACCCCTGCATCTATGCCCTGCAAATGCCAGAACCCTGCAGTGGTCCAGTCCTATTAGGAAGATTGTCACTGATGATCAGAACCTTACAGAATTCCTCATACTTGGATGAGGACTCTTAGTAAGGAGGGGTGTTGGTGACTTTGGTGCAGGCTATATGTCGGCACCTTAATATTCAGGACAGTGAGAAGCCTGATGTGTTATCTTTTTCCAATAAGAAACAGTAAATGTCGTGTGTTTTTTTTTGTTTTGTTTTTCTTTCGTTCCCCCCCCCCCCTCACTCTCCTTTTCTCAGCCTGAACGTTTATGTTGTGAGGCATGGATCAAGTCTGGCAAGGTTCCAGGTTACACGCACACTACAGACTCTTTAGCCTCTCCCTAGTGAGGATACTAAAAAAATGGGAGTCTTTCCAAAGTGCATGTTCCCATAGTGCTTGTCAAAGTCAACAACTGTTTTGATTTCCATTGCAGAATCTCTTAAAGATGGGTAAGATAGGGAATATGGGGCTATTTTAAAGTATATATGTTTCTGCTGGGGCCTTTTAGGTTTATCATGGCATTGGCTTGGGTTAACAAAGTGATGGAATAATGATTTGAACAGGTTGTGTTACTCATTGGAGTTAGGATTTCAGCCTGTGTGATCATGGTACATTGTAAGTTTGGTATTGGGGGTAATGTAGTCTTCTGTCCTGAACTAGATAAAATTATTTGCCAGGGCATGGGGAGGGGAAGAGTTCTTTTCTGCGAATTAATGCTTCCATGTCTAGAGGTCCCAGTTTTTTGTTCCTTTTTTGTTTCTCTGGTAAACCTAGATCGTCAAAGACAGCAAAGAGGGAAACTGGCTGTCCTCTAAGCGATCAGCTTGCAAACCTTCAGAAACGGTCTGCATAACGGCCATAGAACATCTTCCATTTAGACCCTTGGAGTCGATGGAGTTGTAATTCATTTTTATATGGAAAAATGGTTTGAGATTGTTGGCTCTGTTTTGTAGACCGGCGCTGTTTTTCCGCACAAAACCCTCTCAAGTGTCCAGATTTAGCTTAAATAGAGATATTGTCATTACGACTTTAGGCCGTGAATGATCTCCGGAAGATGAGGGATCATTTCTCAGACTGTTTCCAGGTCGATCACTTCAGTAATTCGACATGCTTACATTGGAGCAGGGAAATGTGTTCCAGAATGAGAGGCCATTCTACCAGACTGGTTAGGGCTTCCTGGGCTGAGCTTTTGCCGAGCTGTTGTATTCAGTAGCCACCTGGTCCTCTGTACATATGTTTACAGTGTTTTGCAGAATCTGTTCGTTTTTTTCCCATCCTAAGATGCTAGTTTTAGTCGAAGAAATTGCACACCATAGCTTCATAGTGTACCCTGCAGTGGGGGAGCTTTAGACAGAACAGGGCCTGTGCAGACTGTGTTGGTGAAAGGACTTGAGACTTTAAACACTTCAAGAAATCTGACACACAATCCTGGCTGAGCTCTATACCCATGGTTCCTGTGTCTTCCAATGTATTCAGAGAACAGAATTTAGCGCAAGTACATAAATGTAGTTTTTCTGCATAACCTATTAAAGAATGTTTCTTCTAAAATTTATTTTGTAACCATTCTATTGTGCTAAAAAAAATATTTTCTTCACCCTTTTGCAGTATGTGCAATGAATTTTCAAAGATATTTCAACTTTGCCAGTTTGTAATGGTAAGTGTTTTGATGGTCTACAAGAGCAAACACCCCCCTCCCTGCCTCCCTCCCTACTACCTGCAGGTCTGAGCCCCAAATCTGTTCTCGGAAATTGGTTTGGTGCTTATCAGAGCCCAATATTTTTTGTATATTTTTGAGCTGAACATTATACAATTATTTACTGTAGTGTTTACATATCCTAAATGTTTCAAGAGTTTCTTGCACTCTGCAGCATATTGCCAAATTGGAGGGTGGATGTTTTGTTTTTTCTTTCTGCTTTTTTTTAAATTTAATACAAAAGACCGTCTGACTGAAAGCTTGGTAGACGTGCTTGGCATAAATATAATGTAAGGATTGGTAGACTCAGAGTTGCAGTAACTCAACACTTCATTCTAAGCTGATTGATTTTTATCAGATTCTGTTAGGACACTGTTCTAAATTTGTGGCAGGAGCTTCTGCTATGTAATGGATTATAAAGGCAGTACTTTCATTTTCTTAAGAGAATTGTTTTGGCGTATATTGGTGGTCTTTGGTTACTGTTAAGTCTAGATATACCTATTAGGCCCGCAACAACCTTTTTAACAGATTGAAACGTACCGCAGTGTTACATTTTGTGACACTAATGGAATTGCAGATTGTAGCAAGTAAAGCTGATTTTTTTTTAAGCAACAAATGTCTAAAATTATTTCTTTAATTTGTATAAAGGAAAACTCGCAAAATGCTCCTCTTGTTCATGCCACCTTGGAAACACTGCTTCGATTTCTTAACTGGATACCACTGGGATACATATTTGAGACCAAACTGATCAGCACACTAATATATAAGGTACACTTAATTTATTGGGTTAAAATATATCTGTGCTCGTAGCTTGTTTAGAAGTAAACTGATCACATGTTATGTATTTTTTTTCCAGTTTTTAAATGTTCCAATGTTCAGAAACGTGTCTTTAAAGTGTCTCACTGAAATAGCTGGAGTCAGTGTAAGCCAATATGAAGAGCAGTTTGTAACCCTTTTTACACTGACTATGATGCAACTAAAGCAGGTAAGACTTGTACATATCTGTACACAAATTTATTTTATTTTTGAGCCCGTTTTTCTGAGTACAATGGAACAAATTCGGTATCCGTAATATGTCAATGATCGCTGATATAGAGGAGTAAGTAGATCCACTAGCAACATTGTAATTATATTCTTACAATTGGGGTAAGTAGAGAACCCACAGGGAGAGAGGGTAAGGGGGAGACTGCATCAGTTAGGCCACGGGAGACAAATGCATCCATAGAACAATGTCATACCAGGCTCAGGCAGGGGCTGTAGCACCCTACTAATTACAGAAGTGGGGCTAATCCAAAAAGAGGGGTTGAGTATAAACGCATGAGTCAGAAGTCCCATGTTGCTGTGAAGGATTTTTCAGAGTTGCACATAGATTATGTATTTTTCATAGTGATTGCCATGCTGTTTTGATGCTCTGTAAAAACATTGGTGCTGATAAATGTTGTCTTAAAGTTGTTCTACTTTACTGTACACTTGTGTAAGATAATTGGCAACAGATTGAAATAGATTACTCATTTAGAAATTAGCAGAAATACTTTTGAAATACTCGCTATTGTATCCTGTGCTATAAAGCAATTTAAAAATGGAATACATCATTGCCACACTTTCTTTTGTGTATAGATGCTACCTTTGAACACAAATATTCGTCTTGCATATTCCAATGGAAAAGATGATGAGCAGAACTTTATCCAGAACCTCAGCTTGTTCCTTTGTACTTTCCTTAAAGAGCACGGACAACTCATTGAAAAGAGGCTCAACTTAAGAGAAACTCTGATGGAGGTCAGTTCAATTCACTCTGCAGAAATTTGTGTTGGGTGTTATGTTACAAATCAAGGCCAACAACTGCACTTGATTTTCTAAAGTAAAATAGCTAATGCCTAATACACACATACTTTGGTACATAATTGGATGTAACCAGATGATTCAATGCCTGTGCATGTTATCATTAGCACTTGTTATGATACACTTTTAAAAAAGCAAACCTCTCATTCTCATTGATGTTTTCATGACCAAATCCAGGCTCTGCACTACATGTTGCTAGTGTCTGAAGTAGAAGAAACCGAGATCTTCAAAATCTGCCTTGAGTATTGGAACCATCTAGCAGCAGAGTTGTACAGAGAGAGTCCATTCTCCACATCAACATCCCCACTGCTTTCTGGCAGTCAACATTTTGATGTTCCACCAAGAAGACAGCTTTATTTGCCAGTTTTGTCAAAGGTATTTTCTTCCTTCTGCTTACTGATCAGTTTTCTTATGCTGATAGGACTGCAAACAATGTATCTGATAGGTATATATAATTATTTTTATTTTTTTTTTATTTATTTTTTCTTCAAGACCATGCTGCTACTTCTGAAACTTAAAATGTCATGTTTCAGAAGTGAGAGGGTAATAGTCTTAAGAGGTTTATTCATCTCTGGCTTCTTTTGTAAGGTATCAATGTTTTCTGAGGCTTGTTCTTTACTTGTCATAGCACAACATCAGGGTGTTAATTGGTCGTTTATCTGTGTCTAAGAATTTCGGATGAAAGGAAAGACATTTTTAATTTGGGCAGCGGTTGTTCAGAGTAACATACAAATGTTTAGAACAAGGAAGCTATACTAGTTCAAGCATAGTTTTGCACAATTTTAATGGTTGACCAATAAAGTAAAATAAAAAAAAATAATGTTTTATTCCTATGTTCTGAGTGGACATTTAGCTTACAGTAACTTCTGAAACGTCTTATTGATATTAGTTGCTGTATAAGGTGACTTGTATTTTGGCTGTCAGAACCTGTAAATGTTTAGTGCTCTTGCACCCACGCAGTTACTATATGAATAAATATCCTTATGCTTGACTACATAAATAATTCATTTAAAAAAATAAACATACTGCTTAACTACTGAATTCTGTTGTGATTGTTGAAAATGGAAGGCAAGACTGTGTGCTGAGTTTCCAAGCGAGTAGCAAATTATGGCTTGAAATAGGCTGGTTCCTCACAAAACCTTCTGTATTTATTCTATGCCATTATTTCAATTGTCCTGTTTCTGGAAAGTTAACAAAAGTTTTCATCGTTCTTCTGCAGGTGCGTTTGTTGATGGTTAGTCGAATGGCTAAACCAGAGGAGGTGCTAGTTGTAGAGAATGATCAGGGTGAAGTGGTTCGAGAATTCATGAAGGACACAGATTCTATTAATCTGTATAAAAACATGAGGGAAACGCTGGGTAAATATCTCATTTATAGTCTTCAATATGAGTTTGTCCACACTTTCAACTGCATTCATACTTGTTGCACACCAAACAATTATTTCAGGAACGTTTTTGTTAAAATATGTGAATTGGTGTCTTCTGTATTACGAGATAAACTGAATAGTTTCCCCAGATTAATTGGAGACTTGTGCAGTTGTTGTCTTTTCGTAATATGCTCTTGTACAAAATATACTTTTTAAAGTATACCTTTCATTTGTTTGCATAGTTTTTACACTTAATTCTTTGAATTTTGGTGTAACATTCCTCAGACTCTGCACATCATAGAAAATGTAAGTGTAGTGCAGCCCCTTCTTGAATTTTTAATAGGTGGGTAATTCATGTTCATTTGAATTAAGCTGCCCAATACTGAAAGATCTACCCTCACTTGCCAGTAGACAGCCCAAGTTGTTATAAATCCTCCTGCGGTGCCAAGTTCAGCAGGCTGTGATGCCTGTAAGTGCCAGCCACAGCTTCTCATAACATCTAAGTGGTCCAGTTTAGTCCAGTCCAGTTTAGCATACTATTACCATGACTGACTGTTGCTTCACTATGAAAACTATAACTTGTCTATGGGATTTTGCTCTCAAACCAAATTACAGTGCACACTAGTTACAACATTAGTAATGGCTCCAGGTATTGCTATGCACATTATTCTTGGTGCCAGGGTTGGCACCCTCTGGAACTAACCCTGCTACTTGTTTTACCAAGTCGTAGCAGATGTTTAGGCATATAAAGTCCGCTCTAGTTCAGTGAACATATATAGAAATACATGCCCTGCAAGGCAATAAGTGAAACTGGAGACAGGAACTTATAACAATGTCATGTAATCTATTAACCCTCTCAAGAACTTATACCATACACTGTATGCTATAATCACACACAGTTAGTTTCTTGCTTCATTTGGTATTCCTTAAAAATATAAGCAGGCTTTTTCCTTTGTTTTTCTGTATTCACTTGTGGTGGACGTGCTTGTTGGCAGCTCTTAGAGTATTTCTGGTGTGTAAGACCGTAAACTGAAAATGTACCACTTCCGATCACCTTAATCAAAAGGAGAAATTTGATTGTTTAAACTGTTGTAATTTCAAGAGCTGGAATTATTTCTGTTCATTTTGAAAGTCTCCGTATATAAATTCAGTTATTAAAATAAGTTAAATGTTTTCATTCTAGTATACCTCACGCATTTGGATTATGCAGACACAGAAAGAATTATGACTGAAAAACTGCACAACCAAGTTAATGGGACAGAGTGGTCATGGAAAAATCTGAATACCTTGTGTTGGGCTATAGGTTCTATTAGTGGAGCAATGCATGAAGAGGATGAAAAGAGGTTTCTGGTTACTGTTATCAAGGTAAGGGTTTAGCTGTTTCAATGACTATTGGATGGATGTTGAATTTCCACATTTTGCTTTGCTTATTTTCAGCAGGAAATCACAAATTGGTGTTTGTTGCGCACTGATGGGAGCTGCTAATCTTGCATAACATTTTGTTTTACTAAAATTGTTAGCAAGGTTTTTGAATGCCTTTACCTCTTTATAGACGTTTAGATCTCTTAAACTCCTTTTAATCCTTCCCCTAAAATAAAAAAAAAAAGTTTACAACTGGGTTTACCTGTATCCGTGCTGGATCACTAGTGTTTGTGCAAGCCATACATGCAGTTCTATAAAAGTGCTCTGCATGGACTGCATTGTCCAGCTCCAACAGGTGGCTTTCTGATTCAGGTACCTCCAAATACGGGAGAGACAACCCCCATTTGCTACGTGTGGTCCAGGGTTTATAACAAAAGCAGTTGTGCTAATTGAACAACACTTTTGTAAGGTTTAGGCTGCAGTACTTGCATTGAATGCATTTTTTTTTATGTAGTTTTCATAGTGTATGGATTGTAAAATCATGTACAAATTTAGCAATTTCTCTTTCATCCAGTTTGGGGGACATTCAAAACCTTTGGTATAGAGGCTCAGCCAGGAGTGTGGGCATTTAAACTTCTACATGAGGTGTATATCTCCTTGCGCCTCTAGCCTGAGATGTATTTGAGTTCAGGGATATGTCTGGAATCTTGTTCTGGTTTTCTTACTGCGTGGGAAAAATGGAAGAAAATCAAGTTGTGGATTTTTGTTGCCGCAAAATGTCAGGATCCTCAGGTGCTTGGCTGTTCTGAATGTTTAGTACTTTGAGCACAGCCCATACTAAATCTACACTTGATCATCTCATATTTTGTAGTGGTTTCTTCTAGGAGACCAAGTGCTCAGCCAACGTGTCTTCCTCCTGGAAGCAACATTCAGTCTTATGGGCCACATGACTGAAACACAGCAGGACATTTACACTAACAAACTCCAGCGCTGGCATTATAAGGCTTCACTTAGGTTGCAGACCCTTTATCTCTTCCCAGCAAGAACATGTGAAAATGAAGGTCCACTACTGCTCGTGTTTCCTATGCCAGTGTCTCTTAGTGATGGGCATGGAGGCGATCGTTTAGTCTATAGAAAAGTCGACACTTCCAGTAAAAGTGTTGGCTAATTCTGAAATGCAGCAAAACAAAATCTAAACCTTAAGGGAGCCAGTTCTCAAGATGGTCTCTTAGACATTTGGCCTCGGTTTGCAGAAGTGTTCAGAAAAGCTAGTGGAAGACTTGCAACCTAGAAATCCCAGATTGGAGTTGCTAGGGCATATTCGGGAGGCTAATGAATATCTGGAGGACACGGCCAAGCTCAAGTGATTATTTTGGCTTCTGGTTTCTGTGTGGCGGACACTGGTTTAATAACTGGTAAGCAGAAGGGCCTGCCCTTCTTGGGTAATGTCTTATTTGGCCCAGTGCTGGTTAAGCCAGGCCACTTGTGATCAAGTTATGTTTTTGTTTTGCCTGTTAATGCTCTTAAGACCTAGAGCATAGAGTCAATAATCCAGGTGGTGAGAGTTAAAAGCGCTTGGTCAGCTAAGCAACCAACTTCTAAAACACTCAGATAAATAGGCTGCATAATGTGTCTACTCAGGTATTCCTGTGGTGGGAGCCTGTCGTCTTTTCCAGTAGTGATGGTTTGATTCCACCTCAGTTACCTTGGTGATAGGAATCCTAGATCAGAGATGCTTCATAGATCTTTTGGAATCCCCACCCAGATGGTATTTCACCACCAGTCTGTACATAGAGCAGTCCAGGCGTTTTGGGAGGCATTTCAGCCTTCAATCTCTGTACGGGTAGTCCTTTTAATCTCCAGGCCTTACTTTTCAGCCTATTGACAGTGCTGGAGTGTTTACAAAAATTATTATAGTTATGAGTGCTGTAATGAGGTCTGAGGATGTGACTATCAAACCTTACCTGGTTGTTCAAGGTGAGATCTCAATCTGACTTGGGTTCATGTGCAAGAGACTTTAGAATTCCATGAATGGATAATCAGTTGTCAAAAATTCAACTTAACACCTACCTAGCAGATTATTTTCCCAGGGATAAGATACCCAAGAGCAGAAGGTGTTTTTACCAGAAGATAAAATTATTTCTTTACAGGTGGTATATTGCCTCACAGATTGACATCTGTTCATTTTTGAATGAAGATGTTAGGGAAAAGTTTCGACTTTCAAAACAGTGTAATTTTTGCTTTGTTCGAGGCAGTTCCAGATCCACAAGAGTTTGTCCTGCGTTAAAACAGACTATTGCTCGGTGGTACTATTTGTCAGGTTTTATATTGGATTGGGGAATGCTTGTATTCTACGGATGGTGGTTTGAACTTCTGAATGTACCCACCTGTAGAGGCAGCTTGAGGACATCCACAAAGATTCTAATGTACCCCCAGTTGGATGAGGGGAAAAAAAAGATTGAATACTTTCCACTAAGTTCATTTGTGGAAACTGGGCACAACACCCTTTTTCTTTCTAGTTCTTTTATGTTATGATTATTGTTGTAGGGAATATTTTCCTCCCTGGTTTTGTTCCCCTCAATTCTGTCCTGTGGGGCTTGGTTAGAATAAATATGTGCTGGTATAGAGGGAGGAGCTATTGACTTAATTTCGAAATGTAAAGTTTCTGCGGCTCTATACTCAAGGTTTCCAATGTCGTCCAGATGACTTTGAGAAAAGGATTGTACATGACAAGTACACTAATTTTGCTTTAGATCTTATAGGTGTAGCAATCAATTAACAAAATAGTGATTTATTCACTAGGTTACATTACAATAAAGAAATTGTCTTTTATTGCAGGATCTGCTTGGACTTTGCGAGCAGAAGCGTGGCAAGGATAATAAAGCCATTATTGCGTCCAATATTATGTATATTGTGGGCCAATATCCAAGGTTTTTGAGAGCCCATTGGAAATTTCTGAAGACAGTTGTCAACAAGCTGTTTGAATTCATGCATGGTACGTTAATGTTTTATGGAAGCATGTGTTGGGCTGTTTCATTGTTTAAGTACTTTTAAAGCAATTTGGGCATAAAGTAGATGTTAAAGCTGCACAACTCGTTTCAGAGACCCATGATGGAGTGCAGGACATGGCATGTGATACCTTTATTAAGATTGCTCAGAAGTGTCGCAGGCATTTTGTTCAAGTTCAAGTTGGAGAAGTGATGCCTTTTATTGACGAAATCTTAAACAACATCAATACTATAATTTGTGATCTTCAACCACAACAGGTAAGACACTGCCTTATTCTAGAATAGATTATAGTCACTCATATTTTTGTATGATACTAATTATAGGCCTACTAATAACATAGTATGAAAAAAATGCCCTCTTTGAAAACCTTAATGAGTGTGTTTAGAATACTGCAAATGTATTGTGTGGGTTTTTTTTTTTGTTTTTGTTTTTTAACTACAAAGTTAGTGCTAGTAGACTCAAGTTAAGCCTTTATTAATATTTCTACTTTGTGTGTTCAGGAATCATTTCCCTGCTCTTAGCAATTTAGTTTGAGCATTTAACAAAATACACTTGTATTCGTACATATTTACTAGGGGGTCTGTTGTGCTTGCTATTGGACAGCATCAAGACAAATGCAGCCGAACAGATAGATCATTGATGTCTATGGTCATCATGATCGCACTACAAATGGACACTACCAAATGTAGTTCAGGCCCAATATTAGTATGTAAAGCATTAAAGGTCCATATTGGATTAGAAAAGGTCTGTGTATTGAAAGTGCTTTCATCAGTGATCAATTATTACATATGCAAGTTGTGTTCACCATATAGTGAACACTGTGGATGCCCTGTGCAGAGAAATGCAAATGTTTACCAGTAGAGTAAATTGGGCTTTTGTTTTTCAATCAGTGAAAATTACTTCTATCCCTGAACAAGCAAGATTGGAAATTTATGGCTCTTAAGAGGCTTTTCACTAACTGCAGACTGAATTCTGCTTGCTTATGTGCCTAAAGGGTAATATATCTGCCAAAGTTCACATAGGAAACTTAGGCTGGTTTCTGCAAATGCATTTGATTATAGCTGGTCAGTTGTGAGTGTTTGTTCTCAGTCTGAGTTTAGTGGTTTGTTCTACAGCATGAAATTTGAGGTAACTTTATCATTTAAACATGTATATTGCATGTATTTTTAAATATATGTTCTTTTAGGTTCACACATTTTATGAAGCTGTTGGGTATATGATTGGAGCCCAGACGGATCAGCCTGTACAGGAACATTTAATAGAGAAATATATGTTGCTTCCTAATCAAGTTTGGGACAGTATTATTCAACAAGCCACGAAGGTAGGTAATACTGTAACAATCCATGTCTTCCTCACACTTACAGAAAGTAAATTATAAAAAAATAAATATGCTTTGTTCATATTTTATGATGATTAACAGAATCTTCAGGGTGATGCTGCTCTGTGGAGTTGATCAGTGATGCTTTTGATTTCTTTTGCTGAGTAGTCAATATACCTATACTTATTATTGCAGCCATGCAATAATACATTTTTCTCTTAACGGCAAGCAAAATATTTTTCTCTTATTTTTTTGGGAGAACATTGGGCCATGGAAAATTTGGTACTTTAAATAAAATCTAATATAAACTATATTAGACTTGACTGAAGTACCCATATTCTGACTGAACTTACCAGGGAACAACTTGTCCATTGTAAAAACATTGCACATAGTCCCGACCATGGCTTTATCTGTGAGGAGTTTGTATGTTCTCCCCGTGTTTGCATGGGTTTCCCCACACACTCCAAAAACATACTAGTAGGTTAATTGGCTGTTAACAAATTGACCCTAGTCTGTGTGTCTGTGTTAGGGAATTTAGACTGTAAGCTCCAATGGGGCAGGAACTGATGTGAGTTCTCTGTACAGCGCTGCGGAATTATTGGTGCAGTATAAATGATGATGATGATGATAGTTGGTGATGTCATCTAAAGTGTTCTGCGCTAGCATTACATATTTTTTTTTTTTTTTTTCTTTTAACAGAATGTTGATATATTGAAAGATCCAGAAACAGTCAAACAACTTGGCAGCATTTTAAAAACAAATGTAAGAGCATGTAAAGCTGTTGGTCATCCCTTTGTAATTCAGCTTGGAAGAATTTACCTGGATATGTTAAATGTGTACAAGTGCCTAAGTGAAAATATTTCTGCAGCAATTCAGGCAAATGGTAAGTGTGGCTATATTAACTTTTACAGGAATTTAAAACATAAATTAGATGCTAAAATCTTCACTGTTCTTTGTTCCAGGGGAAATGGTAACAAAGCAGCCTCTGATACGCAGTATGAGAACAGTTAAAAAGGAAACATTAAAATTAATTTCTGGTTGGGTGAGCAGATCAAATGATCCCCAAATGGTAAGCCTTTCTTTCCCTCTCTTCATGGGTAAGGGTTGAACTAAACAAAAACTTGAGGCATCTAAGGTTTGGAGCAGCATGTTTTTGCTATTCCTCTGTGCAAGCTATGAACTAATTTGGGTTGTCTGCTTTTAGTTCATTTTTTCAGTGTGTATGGAAAGAGACAGTGGTCTTCTAAAAAGTCCCTATACTATTTGTGATTCCAATAGCAAATTAGGTTGTCTTGGACTAACTGCTGCTTTTATGGCCCTGCAATAAAAACACGATCCCTATCTCTGTCCAATTTCAGAACTGCCCTCACCATAAACTTTCACAACTTTCTTTATTGTTATATAACCCACTGTGTTCATCCTTTTGAGTTGAATGTTTCAGATGTTTTAAGAGCAATTATAAAATTGTCTAAATTCCCCACGGACACCACTGGGTTTTACTAAATGTGAAATTCAAAGCTTAATATGTGATTACATTTTATTCATTTTTCCCTTTTTCCTATCAAGGTTGCTGAAAATTTTGTCCCTCCTTTGTTGGATGCCGTTCTTATTGATTACCAGAGAAATGTACCAGCTGCCAGAGAGCCTGAAGTACTTAGCACAATGGCCACTATTGTAAACAAGCTAGGAGGCCATATTACAGCTGAAATACCTCAAATATTTGATGCTGTTTTTGAATGCACGTTAAACATGATAAACAAGGTATGTTACAAATGTGGATAAATGTATGTTTAATATATGTGTCTGTTAACTGTTTACCAAATATCTGTATTATTAAATTGGTGACAGGTATTGCTTATCGCCATTAAATGTTTTCTAAGTGGCTTTTTTTATTTAAAATTTTATATTTTGCCATAGCAGTGAGCTGGGCTTTGATCTTATTGCGTTCCAGATGACTTGCTCTACTGTAGGGTTATCCCAATTCCAGTACAAATGAATATGTTCCAACTGCGCTCGCGAAGTGTTAATGAAGAAAAGGGGTGAATATTACTGCAGAGTAAATAAAACACATCACATACAATGGCTGGATATGACAAAAATAAAGGTGGTGTATCAATGCATACCATAGAATAAACTGTAAAATAGTCTGAATAGAGAAAAAAAAAAACCAAAAAGAGCAAAAAATCCTTGGCTCTAAGAGTCCACAAAAAAAAAACACACAATGTCTCTGGAAAAAACACTTGCAGAATTTGGAATTGCTGTCAATGGAGTATAAACCGATTAGGGATCAATCCAGAAATCCACACATGTCCACGTATGTCAGGATATACCTCAAAAAGAAGGAAAGGAAAGGAGGGAGGGGGGGGAAGGAGAATTAGGGAGGGGAAGGAAAAAAGAGGGAAAAGAGGGCGATATCAGCTGGTGATATGTGCTATGATTGATAAACAATAATGTTGTGGTAAGGGATGCAATTCTCAGACTGAACAAACGTATGTGACCAGGAGGGGTTAACTAATAGCAGTTTAATGAGATCCAATTGGCCATAACAATAAACTACAATGAACCATGCACAGCATGAAACGCTAACTAAAATACAAACAGAAAAAATATATAAAAGGATAAAAAAATTGAAGTTCTGACCGGAGTGTGCACCACCAAACTCACGCTAGTGTTGGTAAACAGCGTGAAAGCGTTGCTGGATGAAGGAGAATCAGGGTCCAATGATCTCCTTCAGAATGGAACTCCAGAACAGGCGGGCTAGTTCCAACAGTCGGATCGTGTATGCCGGAGTCAAAAAGGTGTCCCAACGCGTTGACTCATTCCGGCATCCGTAGATAGGAACTGACTCTGCGCTCCACTGTGGAACGCATCTCACCCGCGGATTCCGGCATACACGATCCGACTGTTGGAACCAGCCTGCCTGTTCTGGAGTTCCATTCTGAAGGAGATCATTGGACCCTGATTCTCCTTCATCCAGCAACGCTTTCACGCTGTTTACCAACACTAGCGTGAGTTTGGTGGTGCACACTCCGGTCATCACTTCATCAATTTTTTTATCCTTTTATATATTTTTTCTGTTTGTATTTTAGTTAGCGTTTCATGCTGTGCATGGTTCATTGTAGTTTATTGTTATGGCCAATTGGATCTTATTAAACTGCTATTAGTTAACCCCTCCTGGTCACATACGTTTGTTCAGTCTGAGAATTGCATCCCTTACCACAACATTATTGTTTATCAATCATAGCACATATCACCAGCTGATATCGCCCTCTTTTCCCTCTTTTTTCCTTCCCCTCCCTAATTCTCCTCCCCCCCCCCCTCCCTCCTTTCCTTTCTTTTCCTTCTTTTTGAGGTATATCCTGACATACGTGGACATGTGTGGATTTCTGGATTGATCCCTAATCGGTTTATACTCCATTGACAGCAATTCCAAATTCTGCAAGTGTTTTTTCAGAGACATTGTGTGTTTGTTTTTTTTGTGGACTCTTAGAGCCAAGGATTTTTTTCTCTTTTTGGTTTTTTTTTTTTCTCTATTCAGACTATTTTACAGTTTATTCTATGGTATGCATTGATACACCACCTTTATTTTTGTCATATCCAGCCATTGTATGTGATGTGTTTTATTTACTCTGCAGTAATATTCACCCCTTTTCTTCATTAACACTTCGCGAGCGCAGTTGGAACATATTTATTTGTACTGTATCTACAAGGAGGGATTCCTTGGTTCCCCCGTTGCTGCGAGTGTGTCACCTAGTCTGATATTGAGCGCATATGTATATCTATTGTACTTATCCCAATTCCAAGCCTGAATAAGTGCCCTTTTTCTGCAGTTTTATACTATTACTTGCTTTGTGTTGAGACATATACTGGACGAATATCGTGCTGAATAGTGGTAGGGCTAATTTTACATAGTATGGTTGGGGAAAAGAGTCAACCTTATATAAATATGCAGATCTAGAGGAAGACGAAACAAACCCCTGAAAGCAACCGCACATTGGGAGATGCATTCCTTCATGACTCTAATTCCTTGTGTCAATTGGATTACCAAGTAATCGCCCCAGCTACTTAACAGATCACTAAAACTGAAAATGTCATTGTTGAGGTTATGAACCATTAAGGTAAAATAATTGTTCAGTGTCCGTTTAACATTCCGCTGCAGCTTTGGTAAAGTATTCTTTCCAGACTCTGTTACAGCAATCTGTTGCTCTAACTTCACCAACCAGTGTACCATGTCAACCAATCCACATATTGCATTTAGGAAATGAAGGTTGTCTTGGCTGTCTATCACGGTATGCTTGTTTAGTTAGAGAAGCACCTCCCTCATCATGGCAACATGCTGCCGAAGAATGAAAACTATGGTGTGTTAACAGGTGTGCTTATACTTCATGTATACTTTTCAGCTCTGTTATGGAATTATGAATTCTTGAGTGTTCACTATTCTCCCAAGGAAAAATTCTTTTGTTGGTCCTGAAAATGTTCTGTAGTTGCGATGGGTGTTAAAGGTTGTTCATTTATTGTCCTGGTTATATTATATATTTGTAGACATGAAGTTGGTCACATCTAGTTTATGAAGTGTCTTTTTTTTAATTTGACCACTGCATTCCATTTATTAATGAGTCCGTCTCGGATTCCACTCAAGTACGATGTATAAGACATACATAGAAGAACTGTACATAGGTGGCCAAAACTGTATCCCTTATTGTAAAGATGAAGTTTGACAAGTGATTTTCTTTTTTTATTATGGCAAAATGTGCTGCTTGAGCATCTGTTGCATTTATCTGTTGTAACCTGTAGTCCAATATTTATGTACATACTTTTACCCTAATCTGTGCTTTTATCTTATTAAAATCTGCACTGTGGGACTGCGTGAAATTCTTTTCAATATCTAAATAGACATCAATTGCATTGACAAGTACCATCTCCTAAAATAAGATTCATTCATTCATGCACCTTCCCTGTTAGACCATTTACACTATTTGTAAATTGCTTGGTTTTGTTTTTTCCCCCTTTTTAAATATTGGGGCCATATCTGCATTTTGTCAGTCTTCTGGTTGTAGTTAATAAATATGTGAAGTAAGTTTATTTAAAGTGAACACTGCGCGTTCAGCAAATACCGGTGGATGTCATCTGGTGCATGTGCTTAATATTCGTTATAAATATATGGTCCAACTCGGGAAAACAATCTGTAACTGTGCCCTTGCACGTTTCATAGCATTCTTCCTTTGTAAAATCACATGAAAAATGTTTGTTTGCCTTTTCTTTACCTCCAGTCAGATTCCATATTTCGCTGGGTTTATTTTCTGTACAGGCAAAAGGAGTTTAGTCATATCATAGAAACAGTCACTTTTAAATCAGAAATGCTCATGCAAATCTACTGGACAAGCATTTTCTGCTGTAATTTTTAAGTGGCTTATATTTGAAACCATCTCATTAAGTGTCCTGTTTTGGGTAGAATGTGTAAGTAGAGTATGGGTGTAATGGATATGTCCCTCAGGCCCTTCCAATTACCAAATGTCTCTAATAGAAATCAAGATTTGTTTATAATTTTTAAAAGCTGAAAGCCATTTATAATAGCTTTTTACTTTTATTCTTGCCAGGACTTTGAAGAGTATCCAGACCACAGGACAAACTTTTTCTTACTACTGCAGGCTGTAAATTCCCACTGCTTCCCTGCATTCTTGGCAATACCTCCAGCACAGTTTAAGCTGGTTTTGGACTCTATAATTTGGGCATTTAAACACACGATGCGAAATGTTGCAGATACAGGTAAGATATTTCTATGTTTGCAACTCTTTTGGGTGTTATTTTTGTTGTGTTAATGAGTGCCAGATGATCTTAATGGTACTCCTTTGTTATAAAATTGCTGCAATGGAAGTCCCAAGAGACTCAAAACTGAAGGATTTAAATTTGTCTAAACAGTCGTAACGCATATAGTGATTAGTGGTTGTATGTGAACACATTTTTACCGACTTATTGCTGGAGATGCAGCAGTTTTGTTTTGCTCTTGTTGACAAACATGCTGCTGGACTGTGAAAGTAATGTAACATTGTGTAGCCTAGGTAAAGTTATCGATACTAAAAGCAATCATACAGTACAGTAATAGCACCATGATGCACCAAGAGATTAAGATGTTCTCTGGTTTCCCATTCCCCTCAACACAAAAGGTAACACAGTATCTACAAACACGGGGGTGGGGAGTGGATATCAAGCTTAGAGGGGAAATACTTTATTCTGGGTCAAAATCAGCTGTTAAAGACCTGCCTGCATATCTTGATTTTGCCCATCTAGACCAGCCCTTGTAATATTTTGGCATACCTTTGTGTGACTGGCTGGTAAAACGTTCATGTCCCATGGCTTCATTATTCCAGACTAACCACTCAGCAAAAGCAGGTCGCTCTCGAGCCATCCAGGCCCTAGCGATAACATTGGCCAGTGTTAGGAGATTTGTCACTTCTCTGACCGCACTCCTACCCAACAAAAGTTCCAAACAGACATCTTTGGAAACGGCAGCCGGAAGGCAATACCTGTGTCTCGTATTCTCTCCACATCCAGCTCTAGAGTAGGTGCAAGAAGGTAGCGAGAGTACCACCACATTTTTGGCACACTGTGTTGTTCCTAGCACCCATTAGGAGCAACGTGTGTTGGGAGTAGTGTACCCAGTGCAGTATATACAGCTGCACTTGTCTGTACCTTCCCTAGCACTATCGAGCACAAGACTCCAGTCCTCATCATCCAGGTCGTCCTTACCAAGGAGGGGAATTACATTTAGCATAGAGTATACCATGTGTTTGTTTTTGCTGCTTTGATTGATTCTGCCTTTTGTAGTTTGCAGTATTCTGTATTAGTGTAGATTAGTATTGGAAACTTCTTTTTTTTTTATTAAGTATCTTTACTGTGGAGTTGCACCTCCTATATTTATGGTAAGCTTTGCATTCCTAACTTTACAAAGAACAGTGTTTTTTGCTTGCTAAAATAGTTTGAAAATGGGGTGGGAGCTTCTTTATTTTCTGTCTTTTATTAACAATACATATCTTTCAGGGTTACAGATCCTTTACACATTATTACAGAACGTTGCTCAGGAGGAAGCCGCAGCACAGAGTTTCTATCAAACGTACTTTTGTGATATACTTCAACACATCTTTTCTGTAGTGACGGATACCTCTCACACAGCTGGTATGTCTTTCTGTTCATTTCATCTAAATGTAATGTAAAAAAAAGTTTCTGTGTAAACCAAACTTTAATTATTTGGTATGACAAACCTGCAAATGGCTGTATGTCACCCTTACAGAATCTACAACCCCTGGGGCATGGCAGTAGCAGCACAGGTTCTGCACCAATGAAAACAGATGGGCTGTGTTTAATATTTATCATTGAGTTACTGATTTCTAATAGACATGTCTGTAGGGATCATGAAGCACGTGTTTAAGTTTTATATATGTGGCATGACACACATGGCTTTATCTATAAAGGGAATACCCGTGAGAACTTTAATTAACGGGTCAAGTTATCCTGAATAAGTGATGCCTAAGTTTTGTCTTTTAGCTTCTTTGTACCTAAATGTATCTTTTATTACCGTGTTTGTAACTTGTATTAAGGCAACTTGCTCTTTTCTTCTATGTTATGCCTAAAACAGTCACAAGTGTCGCGATTTATGAAGCCAAATGTAATTGTTTCCTGCGATAAATAGGGTCATATAAATCTGTTTAAATATGAAATGACTTTCCTCAGGAGGCCAATGACCCTATGTTTCTTCCGTATCTGCTACTTCAAAAGGATTCATTTTGTAACTTTTTTTTTTTGTAGGCTTAACAATGCATGCTTCAATTCTGGCATATATGTTCAATCTAGTAGAAGAAGGAAAGATAAATGCTCCACTGAATCCTGCAACTCCACCTAATAACCAACCATTTATTCAAGAATATGTGGCTAATCTTCTAAAATCTGCATTTCCTCACCTGCAAGAGTAAGTTAACAAATGGTTAATGTATGTGGATAGGTTATTGCATGAAAACTCTTGTGGCCCTTGTACAATGCAAGGAAGTAAAAACTAATGTACCAGCTTCATTCCTAGGTTGCCTTAAAATCTAATATCCAAGAACGTGTGTATATGTATATAAAATTTGGTTTTGAGTAGCTTAAAATTA